>NC_059174.1:8145253-8445253 GCF_019923935.1 Bubalus bubalis | reverse complement strand
AAAATCCTAAAAGAGATGGGAATACCAGACCACCTGACCTGCCTCTTGAGAAACCTATATGCAGGTCAGGAAGCAACAGTTAGAACTGGACATGGAACAACAGACTGGTTCCAAATAGGAAAAGGAGTACATCAAGGCTGTATATTGCACCCTGCTTATTTAACTTATATGCAGAGTACATCATGAGAAACGCTGGGCTGGAAGAAGCACAAGCTGGAATCAAGATTGCCGGGAGAAATATCAATAACCTCAGATATGCAGATGACACCACCCTTATGGCAGAAAATGAAGAGGAACTAAAAAGCCTCTTGATGAAAGTGAAAGAGGAAAATGAAAAAGTTGGCTTAAAGCTCAACATTCACAAAACTAAGCTTATGGCATGTGGTCCCATCACTTAATGGGAAATAGATGGGGAAACAGTGGAAACAGTGTCAGACTTTATTTTGGGGGGCTCCAAAATCACCACAGATGGTGATTGCAGCCATGAAATTAAAAGACGCTTACTCCTTGGAAGGAAAGTTATGAGCAACCTAGATAGCATATTCAAAAGCAGAGACATTACTTTGCCAACAAAGGTCCATCTAGTCAAGCTATGGTTTTTCCAGTGGTCATGTATGGATGTGAGAGTTGGACTGTGAAGAAAGCTGAGCACCGAAGAATTGATGCTTTTGAACAGTGGTTTGGAGAAGACTCTTGAGAGTCCCTGGGACTGCAAGGAGGTCCAACCAGTCCATCCTAAAGGAGATCAGTCCTGGGTGTTCATTGGAAGGACTGATGCTAAAGCTGAAACTCCAATACTTTGGCCACCTCAAGAGAAAAGCTGACTCATTGGAAAAGACCCTGATGCTGGGAGGGATTGGGGGCAGGAGGAGAAGGGGACAACAGAGGATGAGATGGCTGGATGGCATCACCGACTCGATGGGCATGAGTTTGACTAGACTCCAGGAGTTGGTGATGGACAGGGAGGCCTGGTGTGCTGCGATTCATGGGGTCACAAAGAGCCGGACATGACTGAGCGACTGAACTGAACTGAACTGACTGATGAGGTATTGTGGATTTGTTTAGCTTCATCTGGGATCAAGACAAGCTTTCCTTTAGCATTTAAATTAAGTCAGAAGGCTTGGAAGTGAGTGTACTGGTTTACTTGGATTCCCTGATTAGGAAGAAATTCTTTTTAAAAAATTTCAAGCCAGATTCAAATGACAGACTTTATAAAGAATTAATCCATTTATTTTGCTGCTGCCATAAGCACACTAAGCATAATTTAATCTTTATTTGATGATTCATGGTCTTTGAATCATTATTTACATCAATTCTAACTGTTCGGTACTGGATACACAGAAACACAAGATACAAAAATCGGATTGAAGGGCCCCTAACCACAAGACAAACTGTGGCTGACCAGAAACCTCTCTGATGAGGTCAGTCTCTTTAAAATACATTTGAAAGATGATAGGAATGCATTAGAAATGATGACAGTGGTGCTGGCTGTGATAAGCACTTACTAGGCACCAAACAGAATCCTAAGCACTCGATGTGTATTAAATCATTGACTCTCAAGTCCTAGGAGGCAAGCATTATTATCTCCATTGTACAGGTGAGGCAAATCAGGATCAAAGAAGTTAACTAACCTGCCCGTGGTCTCAGTGCTATAGGAAATAGAACAGCCAGGATTTGCCCTCGGACTACGTAGTTCTGCCTGCAATGTGGGAGACTCAGGTTTGATCTGTGATTTGGGAAGATCCCCTGGAGAAGGAAATGGCAACCCACTGCAGTATTCTTGCCTGGAGAATTCCAAGGACAGGACAGTCCATGGGGGTCACAAAGAGTTGGACACAAGTGAGCGACTAACACACTGTGTAGTTCCAGAGCCTTCACTCATAACTGACGCTAAAACAAGGGAAAATGCGGACAGGAGTACTGAACTGGAAGAACATGACAGGAGTTAGGCCCTCACTGCACTGTAGTGAAATATGCTCAAACCTTCCATCCACAAACTCAGAAACACACACACACACCCTTATCAGCTATAATCAAAGTAAAAAGGATGAATCGAAGAAACACACTTACTGCTTGGGGCACATTATACAACATTAACCAACAGCAAAGAGAAAGTCATGTATCTCAACTTCTGTTGTATTTCCATCTTGCTTTATCAAGGAGAATGATCTTTAAACTCAGGAGGGTTGAATAAATGTAGTTTAGAAGGAATTGAAGTATGAGATAAGTAAGGTGATAGCAAGAGACCATCTTGCTGTTTTAAATGAGTTCAAGTCTGTAGGCCTAAACAAATAACATCCCAGAGTATGGAGAGACTTCGCAGATGTAATCTAAGAGTCACTGTCAGTAATCTTTAAGGGATCACAGAGACAAGAAAAGGCATCAGGGCAATGGAGCTAGAAAAATAGCATTCTAATCTTTCAACATGAGAAAAAAGGTGTATTCCATGATGTATACAGATTTTCTCCAGTCATGTAAGATACTGTTTTCCCCTATTGTACTCTGAGTACCTTGCTTTATTTTTCTACATAGTTCTTGCAATTAGTTGATGTCACATTATACATTGGGCTTTCTTTGTGGCTCAGCTGGTGAAGAATCCGCCTGTAATATGGGAGACCTGGGTTCGGTCCCTGGGTTAGGAAGATCTCCTGGAGAAGGGAAAGGCCACTCACTCCAGTATTCTGGCCAGGAGAATTCCATGGACTGTCTAGTCCATGGGGTTGCAAAGTCAGACACATTATACATTACAGCTCTTACTATTATCTGACATTGTATTATACACACTGACACTGTATTTTACATACATATGAGGTGTCTCTATGTGTGTATGTATGTATTTATGTACATATGTCTATCTTCTCCTCTTGCAGAGTCAACAAATTCTATGTGAATGAGGTCCTGATGTTTTATGGTAGCCCTGCCCTTTTGAATGACAGCTCCATGAGAGCAAGGATTTCACTGCCTTTTTTTTTTAACCACTATAACCCCAATCACTAGAATAGTACTAAAACACAGTCATCCGCAATAAATATTCATTTCTCAATAATATTTGATTAATTAATGGATGTCAGGCTACAGAATGGTCTCTAGAAGCTATATGGCTCTGTTCTTAGCCCTATCCAAAATATTAAATTTGACTCAGATGAGGAGAGAGAAAATAAGAGAATTGGTTCCAAGTCCAGTCACAAATAATTTATTATTATTAATACCAAAACCATCGCCTACTCAACAATAGGTACTTATATTATTGTAAATGCTCACAATAAACCTAAGAGGTAGAATTTATTATCATCTTCATTTTAATATGAGAACACTGGGCTTGGGAAATTCAACATGTCAACATGAGACAGCAGGTACAGGAAGCTGGGATTAAAAACCCAGATTGTCTCAGTGCAAAGCACATGCTTTTTTACAATAATATGATAATGCTTATGAAAACATAGGGAAAAAACTACCTAAATTTGTAGCTGACAGGAAAGCCGGTATTAGATGAAAAAAATCAAGATTTTACAAGAGTTTGACATATTTGAATGGCAGGTCAGAATTCAAAAAACATGCAAAGGTGAAGTCCCCTGTGCCAATTTTACGAATCTAGCGCACATGCACAGGGCACCGGGAGGAAGGGATGGGGAGCACTCATTTATCTGAAACAGACCAAGAGGCACCAACTGACCACAAGCGCGAGGCAAACCAACATTAAGATGTGGCCATCGAATGAACTACAACAGTATTAAACTTTATTATTTGAGACTTTTTAAAGCAAGGGGGACCCAGTTCTATTCTGCAGAAGTTAGACTAGGAAAGCCACAGTCAAAGTAAGGTATTAAGGCTGCTAGAATAGTGAAAATCTTGTTATGAACAGAAAGATCAAGGGGTTTGATGAAGTCTGGGAGAAAAGAGACTTGTGGGGATAAAATAACAATTTGCCTATCTGAAAAGGACCATCACAATAAACAGGAGGACCTTTTCTGTTGATCTGATGAACCAGGTTTGACTAAAGATACAAAGAAGTTTATTAATAATGAGATGCCTTCTGAGCTATGAACTGCCACTCTGTCAGGGGAGATATTCAAGCAGAGGCCATCTGACAACCTGGCCCAGATACTTTAGTATCTACTCAGTGAGGTATGAAATTTAGTTGGCTTTCTGTATTACCATTCATTCACCTCCTTCTGCATACAGTGACATTATTTTCTTAACCCCAAACCAAGACCTGTGGTCCTAAGAAGACTGTGTTTCAAAGACAGTCCTGCAGATATAGAGCTATTGGCTACCAAAATATTGAGTTTCTAGGATATATCAGTGATTGAAACAATGGGGAAAATATCTGAAATGAGAACTTTCCTGGGGAAAGGGATTTATAGAACCACTCTAGGGCAGGCATTTTCCTCTCCTGGAGTTTAGTTCAGTTCAGTTCAGTTGCTCAGTCGTGTCCGACTCTTTGCAACCCCATGGACTGCAGCACACCAGGCTTCCCTGTCCATCACCAACTCCCGGAGCTAACTCAAACTCATGTCCATTAAGTCAGTGATGCCATCCAACCATCTCAAGCTCTGTCACCCCCTTCTCCTCCCACCTTCAATCTTTCCCAGCATCAGGGTTTTTTCAAATGAGTTAGTTCTTCACATCAGGTAGCCAAAGTATTGGAGTTTCAGTTTCAGCATCAATCCTCCCAATGAATATTCAGGACTGATTTCCTTTAGGATGGACTGGTTTTATCTCCTTGCAGTCCAATGGACTCTCAAGAGTCTTCTCCAACACCACAGTTCAAAAGCATCAATTCTTCGGTGCTCAGCTTTCTTTATAGTCCAACTCTCACATCCATACATCACTACTGGAAAAACTCCTAGAGTACTCATTTTTCAATCAGATAGGCAGAAACTCTTGGTTAGCATTCACTTGCTTTTTTCTTAGTACAGCAAGTTTTCTTGAACTATGGCCTCTTCTTCCAAAAACTGAGAACAAAAATATGTATTCAGAAAATCAAGAAGCTCTCAGAAAAGTTTCTTGGAATATAGTAAAAGTCCAGGCCCTCCTATAGAAGCTATGCCAGTGTTAGGGGAAACACTGACTGAAACCACTCATCCAGGCCACATAATATTCAGCAATGTAAGTTATTTTATAGCAGGAGGTCCTGGTAAGGAACCCAGAACTAACAAGCTACCCCCAACCAGAAGAATTCGGGAAAAATCAAAAGGAGATACCACATGTCCTACTATACTCCCAGAGTCCTCCTCAATGGAATCCCTCTTGGCTTAGCAAGGCGTGTACCACCAGGAAGGACTCTGAGTCAGAATGACTGGCCAGAGACAACCCAGAAACTAATCCCATCACCATAAAACCCAAGACTGTGAGCCACGTGGCAGAGCAGTTCTCCTGGGTTCCCTTACCCTCCTGCTGTCTGCCCAGGCTCCCTTTCCCAATAAAGTCTCTTGCTTTGTCAGCATGTGTGTCTCCTCAGATAATTCATTTCCGAGTGTTAGACAAGAGCATGCTCTCAGACCCTGGAAGGGGTCTCCCTTCCTGCAATACCAAACCTTCCCTCATGGCATCACTTCTGCCTTTGTGGGGATTCTCTATTCTGTGCAGCTACTCAAAATTGCAAACTATCCTGGTTCCTCCAGCCTGGACCAAAGAGCCTCCCAACCAACTCTCCACCTTTGGATTCTTGCTCCAGACGTAGGTGGGTCAAAAGAACTCCCACCCCAACCCTTGGCCAAATCTGGACTCTCTATCTTAGAATTACAATACTATCTTTTAATACCAGATAGCATTCACTGAGCTGGTATCAGCCATTTCCTATTAGACACAATGTTCTTTTCAATAGACTACTTTGTTTCACACTGACAGTCATTTTTCACCCTGCATAGCAGAATTTCAAAGCCAAGAATCCTGTATTACACAGTAAACAAACAAAATTAGACTCAAAATTGCCTTTTTTGATTTTGATATATTAATCAACTCTTTAGGAAAGCTTCTAAACATTTTCAATTACATCAAAAACAGGCTGGCAACATTTTCCAACTTTAAAAAAAAACAAACAGGCTTGTTAAAGGTTTGTTTTCTATGCCACAGATACTGTATATTACATATTTGCAACTATTTCTGTTTTAGGACAGATTGATTAATAGCATCAGCTCTAAAATCCCAGCATGTCCACAGGGGGTAAAAAGTATTTCCGTCTGTGATCCTTATGAACCAAGGCAGATATATCTATTTTGCTGTGTTTGCTTCTTCCTTCAGCAGCAGCCTCAGATACCGGCACCTCTCCGAGACTATAGGCTTCACTGTTGCCATTAAATGCTAATCGTTGGCCAGGTGCACAATAGTGGGTTAAATGAGCCCAGGGCAAAGAAGTCTTGATATGCCGAAGGCCTGGCCTCCCTCCTGTACTTGACATCTACCTTGACTGCGCAGGAAAGCTGGCATTTGAACTAACAATGAAAACATCCTAAAAAAACAAAACAGGAAATATGGTATAGTTGACAGGGATAAATAAAAGAAAATGTATACTGGGCAATTATGTGTTTAATAAATTCGATGACAACAATAGCTGCTGCTGCTGCTGCTAAGTCGCTGCAGTCATGTCCAACTCTGTGCGACCCCAGAGACGGCAGCCCACCAGGCTCCCCCGTCCCTGGGATTCTCCAGGCAAGAACACTGGAGTGGGTTGCCATTTCCTCCTCCAGTGCATGAAAGTGAAAAGTGAAAGTGAAGTTGCTCAGTCATGTCTAACTCTCCGCGACCTCATGGACTGCAGCCTACCAGGCTCCTCCGTCCATGGGATTTTCCAGGCAAGAGTACTGGAGTGGGTGCCACTGCCTTCTCCCACCAATACCTAAAGTGCTAAAATTATGTCTGTTACTTAAAGAAGTGGAAATCATAGGAAGAATGCTACCAAGACAACTGAAATGTTTACACATTCTTCCTAAATGTATTCTTTAAGAAAAGAGCTTAAGACTACTCCTGCTGCTAATTGCCCAAGTTTTTTTTGTAACCTTTAGAGGACTATCTTGGTGGTGGTGGTGTAGTCGCTAAGTCGTGTCCGACTCTTGCGACCCCATGGACTATAGCCCTCCAGGCTCCTCTGTCCATGGGATTCTCCAGGCAAGAATACTGGAGTGGGCTGCCATTTCCTTCTCCAGGGGATCTTCCCAACCCAGGGATCGAACCCAGGTCTCCTGCATCACAGGCAGACTCTTTACCAACTGAGCTACAAGGGAAGCCTCAGAGGACTATCTTATCTACTAGTTAAAACTTGCAAGTTATCAGGATTTACTGAATCCCCGCAGTTTGCAGAGTGTGTCACATGCAAGAATACAAAAGAATTAGAATACAGATGATCTGCTGATAAAGGGGGCCCACATTATAGGGTAGAAACCAGACAAAAAATTTGCAAAATACATAAGAATACTCTGAAATGTGAAAATGAATATAATCTGTTATGTAATTACTTAGGGCTTTATGTGACCCATAAAGCCTTGGGGATTTCACCTCCCTTACTGGCTCAGGCTGTAAAGAACCTATCTGCAATGCAGGAGTCTGCCTACAGGAGAACCGGGTTTGATTCCTGGGTCAGGAAGATCCCCTGGAGAAGGAAATGGCAACCCACTCCAGTATTCTTGCCTGGAGAATCCCATGGACACAGGAGCCTGGTGGGCTACAGTCCATGGGGGTCACAAGAGTCAGACATGACTTAGTGACTAAACCACACCTCTGAAATGAAACACAGAACTTGAAAGCTTTCAGCACTTGAAGGAGTTTCTCCCAGAGGATGTAGGGGCTATACAAGTAATCACTGCTCTGTCCTGTGATTTTTCTTACACACACACACACACACACACACGAGTTTTCTTGGTACTCCTTAATACAAATGAGACGTACTAAGATTTTCAAAAAGACTTATTTCACTTTGTGTAAGATTCTTGAAAAAGCAGTCAAGTTTATGGAGTCCAGCACAACAGCTACCCAAACCCCTTGACCCCAACAAATATTCACATTCTTACTCCCCAAAGGAGCTCAACATGAGGCTGGGGCCTCATAGACGCCATTAAAGACAATTTTTAGGGCCTGTCCCAATATTCTCCCAAATTTGAGATGCCTCTCATCTCCAGCAAAAACTGCACTTTAATTCTTTATAGCAAGATGGGGAGGAAATTTCAGGAGGCCAGAAGATTGAGATCACATGCTTTTCACTTCCAATCAAATGATACACCAAATAATCTCAGTATTACTCATACTACTTCCTGAATTCTACTTAAAAGTGAAAGAATTTTAATTATCCAAGGCTGGTTTCTTTAGGGGCTGAACTGGAGGAAGGTTTCCCAGAAAGTAGACAGAGTCCTAAAAAAGGTTTTGAATTGTCTATGGACAAAAATTAAAAACCCAAAGTGACATCCTTTACATCTTCATTTTGCCTTGCATGGGACAGGAAAAAACAATTTCTTCCCAGTCTCTCTTGGAGAAGGCAATGGCACCCCACTCCAGTACTCTTGCCTGGAAAATCCCGTGGACGGAGGAGCCTGGTAGGCTGCAGTCCATGGGGTCGCTAAGAGTCAGACACGACTGAGCGACTTCACTTTGACTTTTCACTTTCATGCACTGGAGGAGGAAATGGCAACTCACTCCAGTGTTCTTGCCTGGAGAATCCATGGACAGAGGAGCCTGGTGGGGGGCCGTCTATGGGGTTGCACGGAGTCGGACACGACTGAAGCGACTTAGCAGCAGCAACAGCAGCCCAGTCTCTCCCTACAGACGTACCTACTAAAATGTACTAGTAAGCAGGTGTTCTCAATTAACAGGCTTTAAGCAGGTATTTCTTAAGCTGTATGCAAATTTTCTCTTTTTCTTCCTTATTCTAAATATACAGCAGCCTGTCTACCAGAAAAGGGGATGGGGGTTTTGTTCTTTAATTAAGAACACTTATCATCCTCTATTAGTCTATTTAACACCAAGAAAAGAAGCCATGCCAAGGGCCCAGGCCCCACCTGGGCACTTTCCTACCGGTCTTTCTGAACAGGCCCATCTGTGCAGCTCACAGATGGCTTTGCCGAGATGACTGATGAAATACCTAAGGGGACACTGTCACACTTTACTGAGACCCTCTATAATCTACATTCATGGTCTGGTAACTGATAACAAATCTCTTGATGAAGCCATATGAAAACTGACTCCCCCTTTACTATTATAGAACAGGCATACTACTCTGTCAGTAACTCTACACAGTAAGAGTGTGTGAAGAGACAGTAGCCAAAACAGTGTCTTATTCAGTAGTGAAATTAACTGAGGAGACTTTCTTAAAGGTGGTAAGATCTCCCTGTAGACTTGATCATTCTCCAATTAACCAAATGCATTTATTTTATAAGTCTCCTATAAATTGTAACCCTGGTAATTTACATGAATCAATTAATGCCTATGTCTAGTAATCATCCAAAAGAAAAATTAAATATATTGAAATATATGTAAGTTAATTTTTTGTTTCACTTATCACAACATGAATCTTTCCTCACATATGTTCAGTCTTATCAATCTACAGCTGCTATTGCATGATTCTGTGCTCATGACTTTTAAAAAAGGAGGAAAGTTAATTTTAAGACACCCAAATTAAGCATTTTTGGTAGGAAAACACTATGTCAATTCAAAAGAGATTGCTATGTTAATGTAACAAAAGATCTAAAGCATTCCTCACACTGACAAAAGTAATCCCCCATTCAAGTTGGCCCCCAAATGATGGGGTACCCAAAAGGAAATGAAATTGCAGCAAAATGGGACCCTATGAGGATTAATAATTTTACAATTTCACAATATTTACATGATTATAACTAAAACATTAACTCCAGGTATAAAGACATGTAACTGGTTAGTACAAGTTTAAATACTTACAGTTATCAAGACAGCAGTCATTGGCAAGCGAAACCACGAGAGGAGAGGCCCCTGCTATGCCTGATCCTGCTGAGCAATTTTCAGACCTCAGCTCATTCTGGCAGCTATGAGCAAAGAATATACAGAAACCAGAATTATAATTACATGATTTTACATTGTATCAATTAGCATGCTTCCATTGAAAATAGTAAAAGGCTGAGTAAAATTGGTTTCAACAATGCCTTTTATTATATTACAAAACAAGAGGTCCACAGGTAGAGTAGCTCCAGGGCGAGTTCACTAGGTAACTCAACAACGTCAACTAGGAACCAGGCCTTTCTATCTGTCTCCTCTGCCAATGAAAGCATGCTGGCTTGTCCCCTGAGGCTGGTCCTCCTCAAAGTCCTAAGACAGTGTCTGCAATTCCAGGCACTACATAAAGATGACAACATTAAGAGACAGAAATGTTTGCTTCTACGCATAAATTTTATCCAGAAGCACCCTCCTTCCCAAAGACTCCTCTCAACTCTCATTGGTCAAAACTATGTCACAAACTCACGTCTAAATCAACTACTGGAAGGGTAATAATGAGATTTAGAATGTCTGGTTTCGACTACTCAAGATTTACCTCCCCGTCAGGTTGAGGGTTACTCCAACTTCCCCTAAAGCCTAATATCTGAGGAAAAAATAGGATTCTAATAGCAAGAAACCGTGTTCCTCCAAGGAGATGTATTTTAGGTTAGTGGAGTAGGCAGCCTAAAGTATCTGCTACATACATCTAATAAGAATAGAAATAGACCTTAACTCACTACACATGGCTCAATGCATGAAGCTGACACGAATGGTTTAACTGACAGTATCGTAGATCTAAGATTAGCCATTGTTGCTGCAGAGGTATATCTTCATAGAAACTTGCAAAGACATGAATCTCTGTTTAAAAGGCAGTAATTATAATTGAAGAACAAATCATGGCTAAATCCATATTATCTATATGAACCCAGAAAAGATATTTCCTCTTTTATTGAAAAATCAAGGATTCCCTTTACGGGAAATTTCTCTTCCAATGAGTTTCCTGTAATAGTTTCACATTCCAGATGTGCATTTGTAATAAGCTTGTGTTGGTTAGTTGGGCTCAATTTATCTAATGAGCCACTGAAGTGGACAATTCTTGATGTAAATTAGGAATTGTGGCTGCATTAAAAAGTAATTTATTATATAAAGTACTATCTGAATATAGTCAGACATACATCATTTAATTTTTTCCTTTCCATTCATTTATTACATGGCCATCTCACACATGGAAAAAATAGCTAGGATACTTGTTAAATATGCTCTTTTCTAAAATATTTTATCAATTCTAATGAGAAATAACAGTGATGAAATATTTTTAATGCCATATCAAATATATTTAAGTGATGTCAGGAGCGACAATGTGGCACAACCATAAAGCAATCCACTGTGAGGGAAGAAACATGAATTCTAACAGCATTTCTTCAGTATTCACTATGTACCAGGCACTGTGCTAAGCATTTAACTCGCATTCATTTATTTAATCTTCCTAATACCCCCAACAAACTATGTACCATGGCTATCCCTTTTTCAGGTGTGGAAAGTGAGGCACAGAGAGATGACCCAGCTGGCACAAAGTCACAAAACTAGTAAGTGGCAGGGGCAGGCTGCAGAACTTCAGAGGCAAAGCACTTACCATAGTTCAATATGACCTCTCTAGTCCCAGAACTGCCACTAGTTGCTTAACTTTGTTGGAACCACTGTTTCCTAATGAGTTAAATAAAGAGTTGGGTGGAGATCTTTAAGAAAATTTCTAGCTCTAACACTTAAAATATCATGAAAACTGTAACCTTACAGAATCATCCTCTGTCAAACTCTTTATATTAAAGTTGCATTTATCACAAAACCAAACACCCATGTCTGGATACTTACTTTCTAGTAACAGTTGGAAGATAATACAGAGGAAGAAATAATTAAAAAGCCAATCATGGCATATAAGTCACAGGAAAAATACATCTCCTTGGAGAAATACAGTTGCAGCTTATCAGACCTAAATTCATGAATTTCTTCAGATGCTGGGTGTGAGACCTACCTAGAGGAAAGGTTACATAACTGGGTTTTCTACAATATGGCCTGTAAATTACCTAAAAGCTTCCAAAGCATGTACAACATTTTCTGACATTAGGCAGTGGAAAACTCTTCACCCTTCAGAGCAATAAGCCCCCTTCTGTCTGGACCTCCAAACTTTCACTTTCAAAGGAATTAGAATTGAATTATTTTAAAATATCTTAACAAACATAATTACAAGTACTTGTAAGATTCCTCAAAATAACCTCTTTGGAGTATCCAGACAGAGACACAGAGTAGAGCTATATATTTGCAGAAGAATTAATATTAAATTATTTCTCCAAGCACTGTGAACTACCCACTAGAGTGACCATTCAGCTTTTCTGAAGAGCAAAATTTTAAATCTAAATGATTAAAGTCTCAAATTTTATTTCAATAACACAACCAGGATTGGACAGTATCTTCTTTCACTGTGTGAAATACATGCTGTACTTTTTCACTATGTGTAAATGTGGTCTAAGTTCTGGAAAACTGACAGGGGCATTTTCTTAAAATCTATAGAACTCCTGTTGCTCCCTGATGGAATGAACAGAGAAAAGGAGTACAAAGGATTTCAAAAATTTCAAAACACTCATCTTTTTAAAAAGTTAATTGAATAATTTCAGCAAATTTTTGTAAGCATCAGTTTTCCTTGTTTAGAGACAGTTTTCTTTTGGAAAAAGGGCTTCCCTGGTGGCTCAGAGGTTAGAGCGTCTGCCTCCAATGCGGGAGACCTGGGTTCAATCCCTGGGTCAGGAAGATCCCCGGGAGAAGGAAATGATAACCCACTCCAGTATTCTTGCCTGGAGAATCCCATGGACGGAGAAGCCTGGTAGGCTACAGTCCACGGGGTTGCAAAGAGTTGGACATGACTAAGCGACTTAACCTTCACCTTCTTTTGGATACTCAGTAATATCTCAATTATCCCCAGTAGGTAAAAGATGTAACAATATACAGAATACAGAAATAATTTTTGTATCCTACTATGTGGGTTTGTAGGTATTTTGTTATGTAGGCTATTTTGCTTTCCTATTGCATTTTTTATGTTAAATAATAAGTTAATTTGTTATTCCTGAACAACAACAACAACAATTTACCCTGAGAAAGCCCAAAGCATTGTGAATGCCAATGTCAAGTTGTGAAAAATAAATCTGCTACAGTATGCAAGGACTAATCCATAACAACTTTCTTAAAAAGATAGTTTTAGCATGTTTACATATATAATGTAAAATGAATCCCAAATAAAAGTGCTGGGAACTTCTATTCCCATATACTTGTAATTCTGCTGTCCTACATTTATGGAACAGATAAATTAAGAAGAGCTTTATAAGAATTCTCAGCAAGAAAGAAAAGTTAGGTGACTGGATAACTGCACATAAAGCCGCTCTTGACACGAACCTTCTGCCTGTCATTTAAAAGTTTCTCATATTAGAAAAGCATGATGTTCTTTTGAGGTTGTTTCTCCCTTTAGGCCTCCAAGCCAGATTCTACAGACTATGGGGGGAAATGAGAGGAATTACTACTTGGTTTTGCCTGAGCTATTAAGTTTATAGTAAAATAAAATAAGGTAAAATATTGCAAAACAAAGTAATTAAAGCTAACATAGACACTAAGCAAAAAAAGAGTCAAACAAGTATGAATTGAAATAATGAAACTCATTCTGTAACTGTGAGACCTTCAGATCCAAGGGAAGTGGGACCATCAGTGAAGTGCATGGGCAGGGGAGTCCCAACACCTAATTTCCAAGCCTGGTCAGCCTCTTCCAAACTCTGGCAAGTTATTTAACTGCTCTAGATCATGTTTATTCATAAGTGAAATTGGAATACCCACTTCAAAGGGTTATGGTAAGAAACAATCAGATTGAAAGCAATTGTCAAAGTGTCTGCACCTAGCTAACACTCTATATGTGCTAACTGCTACTCTTATTAACCCAGGAGTAAGGATTATTCAACTGAGGGACACTATCTGGACAGGATAGCCTGATCTAAAAATGTCTCTCATTTCTCATACTGATATAATTTAAGTTATTCCTTTCATGAATTCTTTTTTGAAAACTTAATTCCAAAAGTAATACACATATATTTTATAAATAAAAAATACTAAAGAATAGGTTAAAAGTAAGAGTCCTATAACTATCTCTAATACCAACTGTGATTATCTTACTTTAAAGGTAACAACTATTCTTGGTTTGATGTATTATAAATGTGTCTATGCTGTTACATATTTAAACAAAAATAGATGTGGTTTTTTATAATTCTTTAAAGTAGAAACTGAATCATGTTATAAAAATTACTCTATTATTTGCTCTTTCACTTAACAACATGTCCAGGATATCCTTCAGTATATGTTACTATATGAAGATTTATGCTGTTGACATAAGTTTAATTTTAAATTTTAAATAAGGAGAAAAAATAAATGATGAAAATAAAGAGGCAGCATTCTTTCATCATGTTTAACTTTTAAGAGCAATGACAGCTTTGTAATTACATTGATTTTTAAGTCCTTTATCATTTAGAGATATCTACTGAAATATTTGGGCTTCCCTGATAGCCCAGTTGGTAAAGAATTCACCTGCAATGCAGGAGACCCCAGTTTGATCCCTGGGTTGGGAAGATCCCCTGGAGAAGGGAAAGGCTACCCACTCCAGTATTCTAGCCTGGAGAATTGCATGGACCCATGGGGTCACAGAGTCAGACACGACTGAGTGACTTTCACTGAAATGTTTACTGATAAATTATATCATACCTAAGACTGGCTTCAAAATAATTGGAAGAGGGATAGAGAGAAGGAAAATGAGGGAACAAAAATAATACAAGATTGGCTATGAATTAATAATTAAGCTGGTTGGTGAGTATACGAGTGTTTTTATTTTTCAGGACATGTGGGATCTTAGTTTACCGACCAAGGATCAAACCTGCATCTCCTGAATTGCAAGGTGGACTTTCATCCACTGGATCACCAGGGAAGTCCCCGTATGAGTCTTAATTAGACTACTCTCTTCTCTGCATTTTTAAATATTTTTGACATTTTCCATATTAAAAAAATTAACATTTTTAAATCCTTTAAATTTAGCTGCTAAATTCCAAATGGCTATGAATTTAACTTACAGTAATTAATTTCTGATTAGGTAATTTAATCAATAAAACCAATGGTTCCCAACACCCATCCCCTAAGCAGCACAAACAAACTTAGCTTCCTCATAGTCTGAATGTTGCTATAAAAATCTAAATACAATAACCAGCCCAGAGAAGCAATATTCACTAATGTTATGGGAGTATTTATCGACAAGTGTAAATTATAAACTATTATAATTATTGCTTTTTAGAGTTAATGACAGACGAAGTGTTTTTCTCTTATATTGAAACTGGAGCAGCTGGATGAAAATAGAAAAACAGTTCTTTACGTATGGCCAAGAGAAAGAAAAAATCAAGAAGATAATGCTGTGTGCTCTACTCATCCAGATAAAAAGACACAATCTTTTTATCTTTCTGGTGTACTCACCAAAGCTCTGCCCCCCTGAAGCCAAGAGGAGACCTTTGTATGGCACTAGAGTAGAATACTTTTTGAATCTTTGGTTTGTATTTTTCTCTATATACACCTCAATAGTTTCAAGAAGACAGACAACCCCTTAACATCTTAAAGTCCACAGAACACAAGCTGCATGGATTCTACAGTTCTTCCTGACTCTTGGAGAGTCTACACTCACTGAAGTACATCCATGAGGCCTGACGCCAGACGGGATAGCCAGAGTACCTTCTAAGGCAGCAAAAGGTAAAAGGAAAAGTTTTCTCAGTATTGGAAACAGGTCAGAAGGATTCAGAAGGTCTAGTGAGACACAGAGCATGGCAGGACAAGAGGGTGTCTGTGTGGTGCACCCAGAGAGATTGAATGCTTGGCCCCCTGGTCCTTTCAAAGATTCCTAACACCAAGCATGGACTACAAACAGTGGTAAAACAGAGTCTAGTGCACCTAGCTAGCTGGACCATGGCATCTCCAGTGAGATCCAACGATCAATTACAAGAGCTATGATCTTCACTATGATTTGGCACCATTTAAGATCCTAAACCGGAGTCTCCTGCATTGCAGGCAGATTCTTTACCAACTGAGCTATCATGGAAGCCCATCCCAGGTTGGGGAAGATCCCCTAGAGAAGGGATAGGCTACACTCTCCAGAATTCTTGGGCTTCCCTTGTGGTTCAGCTGGTAAAGAATCCAACTGCAGTGTGGGAGACCTGGGTTGGGAAGATCCCCTTCTGGCCTGGAGAATTCCATGGACTTTACAGTCCATGGGGTCGCAAAGAGTCAGAGGTGACTGAGCGACTTTCACTCACTCAAGAACCTGAATTTTTGCACAATGTTTGGGACAGGAGAGTACTACATAAATATTTAGATTTAATTCCTGCCATCCCAGAAGTATGATGAGGTTTTACTTAGATCTGGGTTTAAGTGACTTCAAATAAAATAAATATGTGCAATAGTTTTTGCAGATCTGTGAATTCTGTTTAATTCACACAGATGACTCCAGTTAAAAAGCAATCATGCCAATAAAACTGGCTATGAAAGCAACCCGCATCCACGCTATAATGATAATCATCTTTCACATCTGCACAGTTTTGTACATTTGGTAAGGTGTTTTCATGTGTTATCTCATTTGATCCTCACAGGGTTAAGAGGGTTCGGTAGCTCTTAAACTGTTGAGAGTAGATGGTGCAGGAGCAAATGACTTATTGGAAGAGCAGATTTCTCCCAGGTATCTGGTCATTAGTTATTTCCTTTGCTCAGCTGCATTCTCTCTCTCTCAGAATAAGAGGAAAATTTTATTCAACTCTTCCTTTAAAAACATCTGTGCAAAGTTGTCATTTCTCAGATGAATTTCACAGAACCCAATGAGGATGATTTCTTAAGAGGCTGCAATTTAGGCTGCCACCCAATGGTGATAGTAAGTCATGGCCAAACCTTCTCATGATACAGAAAAACAGAACAAAACAAACACTCACAGGCACAGCCGCCAAAGAAAAAAGAGATTATACCACTTTGCAATGCCTTCTTACTATCAGAAACAGATATCTTTCTTAAAGTTAAAACTATTCAACAGACATAAAGTTTATTTAGAGAGTATTTTTCTATTTCAAACTTTCAAAGCCAAAGGATTTCACAGAAGTTGCCTGTGAGGAATGGGAGTTCGGGGAACGAAGCAGGTAAGGTTTTCATTTCTCTACTTAGAGCACTTGTATATTTTTGTATTGGTTACAATAAAATGTATTACTTTTATAACACTAATTTGAAAACTAGATAGTTTTTAATCAGAGGAATCTAATATCTAATTCAATTATTTTCCTCTTTATCACAAAACATCATTGCTGATTCTCTTTTCAGGAACTGAAAAAAGAATACCTTCATTTCTTTAATAGTTCACTTCTGTCATGAAAAACCCTGCCCTGGCTTGTCCATGTCCTCTAGGCCAGGAATTTCCAACTGTGGCAAGAACACCAGAGAAAGACTCAGAATGAAAATTTCACTCTCCATCAACCTACACCATCTGGTGAGTGTACAAGGCTGAATGCATTTGCCATCACTTTTTCAGGCATACTCAGGGCAAACAGGTAGTAACCATCTAGGAAAGCGGGTGGGAGGCGGGGGTGGGAATTGTTTCTTTTGTAAAGTTATAACAGGAAATATTTCTCCAAAAGGCAAAAATGCATTTTAATATCTGTAAAACTTACTACAGATAGTAAATAAAATAACAATAGCTACAAACATAACTTTATTTGTAAGAAAAACAATGGGCTTTTTATTTTTGCAGTGTGGGACTCATATTCTTAAGAGTGACAGAGGGATATGAAACAGTGAAAGCCACTGATTTGGCTTGGTTCAAAGTCCCAGCAGCCTCCTTTTCAACTACTGGCTTTGACTTCTATAATTTTTTTCATGAGTAAGAACTTGTCATAGGTAAAGAGAAAACCATTTAGTCTCTCCAGCCCTCTGTTTTAACTTTTCTTTTGTTCTTCCTTATTATTAGTAAACACACAATTTTCCCTTGAAGAAAATAAACACCCATCTTAACTGTGTCTTGACTTCCACCACCATAACATGTTCCCCCAACAATTCATTCCCACATTCTTTTTCCCTCTGTGAAACCCCTCCATCAAATAAATGTCTTCCAGGTTTAGACATGGTAGCTTCATATGCATAAATTTGATCATATTTTTAAATATTTTGTCTTCTCAATCCCCATAGCAACTGGCTTCTTTAGAAACTTCCACAAAAAGTCCAAAGATATCATTATCTTTTAACTGAACAGAATATTTTGAATAGAATTAGTTCAGGAAAATAAGGTGGTTTCATTACCACATCCCTGGCCTTTCATTTCTCTTTTTTTTTCTTTTGTAAAACAAAAATTTAAATGCCAATTTCACTAGATAGAATTGGTTAGGTGTTCTGGGGTTTATCAGTTATTAAAGAACGTGTGTAATTTTCAAAGATGCTATCTCACCCATTTAAAAAAAAAAAAACCAGTTTTTCACTTACTGATTTGAGTAAGTATTTATTGAGTATACTAAGGACTGTTTGAAGCTTTGAAAGATTCAGGCAACTATTATAGCTCAGAACTGCCCTCCGGTACCTGCAATCATTCAGAAAACTAAGATCATGGCATCCAGTCCCATCACTTCATGGCAAATAGATGGGGAAACAGTGGAAACAGTGGCTGACTTTATTTTTCTGGGCTCCAAAATCACTGCAGATGGTGATTGCAGCCATAAAATTAAAAGACGCTTACTCCTTGGAAGGAAAGTTATGACCAACCTAGATAGCATATTAAAAAGCAGAGATATTACTTTGTCAACAAAGGTCCATCTAGTCAAGGCTATGGTTTTTCCAGTGGTCATGTATGGACGTGAGAGTTGGACTATAAAGAAAGCTGAGCACCGAAGAATTGATGCTTTTGAACTGTGGTGTTGGAGAAGACTCTTGAGAGTCCATTGGACTGCAAGGAGATCCAACCAATCCAGCCTAAAGGAGATCAGTCCTCGGTGTTCATCAGAAGGACTGATGTTGAAGCTGAAACTTCAATACTTTGGCCACCTGATGCGAAGAGCTGATTCATTTGAAAAGACCCTGATGCTGGGAAAGATTGAAGGCGGGAGGAGAAGGGGACGACAGAGGATGAGATGGTTGGATGGCATCACCGACTCCATGAACATGGGTTTGGGTAGACTCTGGGAGTTGGTGATGGACAGGGAGGCTGTGGTTCTGCTAAGTCGCTTCAGTCATGTCCGACTTTTAGCGACCCCATGGACTGCAGCCTACCAGCCTCCTCCCTCCGTGGGATGTTCCAGTCAAGAGTACTGGAGTGGGGTGCCATTGCCTTCTCCGGCTGTGGTTCATGGGATCACAAAGAGTCAGACACGACTGAGTGACTGAACTGAACTGAACCTGCAATCATGTTAGGTGACAATAAAAAGCAGTGTGTAATTAAATACTGAAACTGTAAAACAGCCCTATCAGCAGTAAAAGAAAAAAAAAAGAAAGTCATCATTTTTGGTTGATGTAAGAGTAATATGAAATTTGAATTGGGTTTTGAGAGATAGGCAGGATTTGAAAAGTTGAAAAAAGAGAAAACATTATTCCAGGCATCATTCCAGAAATAGAAGGCAGTATGAATATTTACATGGAAGGTGAATATGAAATGTTTGGAGGCACAGCAAGTAGATCAGTCTGGCTAGAGGAAATGAAGTTGAGGCATACAGTTCAGTTCAGTTCAGTCACTCAGTCATGTCAGATACAAGACAGGGCCAAAAAGGTAGGAGATAAGGCTAGAGGGTAGGTGTAGAAAGCCTTGTAATCAGTCTAGATTTTATCTAACAGATGATAGGATAAACTAGTTAAAACAGGAAATTAAAAGAAATTAGGAAGATTATCTTTTTTTCTTTTTCTGGCTGCACTGAGTCTTCACTGCATGCAGGCTTTCTCTAGCTGAGTCATGCAGGGGCTTTATGCCTGGGACAGATGAGATCTTAGTTCCCAGATGAGGGATCGAACACACATCCCTCACATTGGAAGGCAGATTCTTAACCCCTGGACCACTAGGGAGTTCCCAGGAAGAGTAATCTAAAAGAACATTTGAGATTACTTAAGGGTTAGACTTTCTCCCTCTCTTGTTTTTTTTCTTCCTCCATTTCCCTACTCTACTTTCAGTTAAAAGTCAGTCTCTAAACACTTTTCATTGAACTATAATTAAAATAGATAAATAAACTATTAGTTTCAAGTGTACAACATAATGATTCGGTAATTTTGTTCATTATGAAGTAATCAAAATAAAACCAGTTACCATCTATTACCATATAAAGTTGTTACAATATTATTTACAATATTCCCTATATGCACATTACATCTGCATGGCTTATGAACATAGGGATACAAATGATCATAGGGATACAAATGCACATAGGGATACAAATATCTTTTCGAGTCTGCATTTTCTCCAGGTAAATACCTACTAGTGGAATTGCTGAATCATATACAGCAGTTCTATTTTTAGCTTTTTTTGAGGACCCTCAACAGCCTGGAAAATCCCATGGACGGAGGAGCCTGGTAGGCTGCAGTCCATGGGGTTGCTAAGAGTCGGACACGACTGAGACTTCACTTTCACTTTTCACTTTCATGCATTGGAGAAGGAAATGGCAACCCACTCCAGTGTTCTTACCTGGAGAATCCCAGGGACGGGGGAGCCTGGTGGGCTGCCGTCTATGGGGTCGCACAGAGTCAGACATGACTGAAGTGACTTAGCAGCAGCAGCAGCAACAGTTTTCCACAGTGGCTGAACCAAGTTACACTCCATCCAACAGTGCACGAGGGTTCCCTTTCCCCCACATCCTCACCACCACTTGTTTCTTGTCTTTTTGAAAACAGCCAATCTGACAAGTATGTGGTATCCCACTGTGGTTTTGATTTGCATCCCCCCCATAGTGATGTTGAGCACATTTTCATGTGCTTTTTGACCATATATTTGTCTTCTCTGGAAAAATGTCTACTCAGGTCGTCTGATTTTTTAATGGAGTTGTTTTGGTTTTTGATACTGTGGTGTATATTTATTTTGGACATTGACTGCTTGTCAGATATATCATTTGCAACTATCTTCTCCCATTCCATGATTATCTTTTTGATCTGTTGGTGATTTCCTTCACTGTTCAAGTTTTTTACTTTGATACAGTCCCATTTGTTTATTTGCTTCTGTTTCCCTTGCCTGAGAGGACTGCTAAGACTGGTGTCAAAAAGTTACTGCCTAGTTTTCTTCTAGGAGCTTAACAGTTTCAGGCCTTACTTTTAAGACTTTATTCCATTTTGAGTTTATTTTATATATGGTGTAAGAAGGGATCCAGTTTCATTCTTTCTCATGTAGCTGCCCTATTTTCCCAACACCATTTATTGAAGAGACTATCTTTCCCCTATTATATACTTTAGCCTCCTTTGTCATAGATCAATTGACCATAAGAGCATGGGTTTATTTCTGTACTATTCTATCCTATCGTTCTATGTGTACATTTTTGTGCCAGTACCATAATTTTGATTACTAGAACTTTGTAGCATGCTATAGTTTCAAGTCTAAGAGTGTGATACTTTCAGCTTTTTCTTTTTCAAAATTGCTTTGGCTATTTGGGGCCATCTGTGGTTCAATACAAATGTTACCATTGTGTTCTAGTTCTGTGAAAAAAGCTACGCAAATTTTGAAAGGAACTGCATTGAATCTGTAGATTGCTTTGCGTAGTACAGACATTTTAAGGATATTGATTCTTCCAGTCCATGAGCATCATATCTCATTTCATTTATTTGCGTTGTTTTCAAATTCTTTTGTCTTTGTCTTATAGTTTTCAAAAGTACACATCTTTCAATTCTTTGGTTTAATTTATTCCTAGGTAATTTTCTTCTTGATGCAATTGTAAATGGGACTATTTCCTGCATTTCTTTCTCATAGTTTATTAGCATATAAAAATGCAACAAGTTTCTGCATATTAATTTTGTATCCTACAACTCTACTGAATTCATCTATTACTTCTAATAGTTTTTGGTGGTCAGTCAAAGTGGCTTCCCTGATATCTCAGAAAGAAAAGAATCTGCCTGAAATACAGGAGACTGGGGTTCAATCCCTGGATGGGGAAGATTCCCTGGAGAAGGGAATGGCTACCCATTCCTCTATTCTTGCTTGGAGAATTCTACAGACAGAGGAGCCTGGTGGGCTACAGTCCATGGGTTGCAAAGAGTCAGACACAACTGAGCAACTGTCACTTTTTCTACTTTCAGAGTGCTCTTAAGATGAACACAATTCTATTGTGCAATCCTGAAATGATGCCATTGTCCTGGTAAAACAGTTTAATAGCTTCACAGGAACTTTCAAAATCCTACTGACTTAACACATGGCCTTTGAGATCTGGCCCTAGCTTGCCTCTCCACACTTGTCACACAGTTGCCATCATTGAAAAAAATTTCCATCTGAATTAAGTATCTCCTTCATTCCTCCTGCCGCTTTCCCTTTTTTTCTCTGGCATACGCTTAATTTATCTTGAGGTCTCAGCTTAGGTGTTACTTTCCCAAGGAAGACTCTCCAAACTCCTGAAATCCAGATTAGGTTTCCTGCAATAAGTCTTATCTCAATGACAGCATTTAAGACCTATATCCTTGTCTACGACATACCATTAGGAAGAGGTAGTTTCCCTACCACCTATCAAAGGGCCAAGAGCATAACACATATTTAAAAATATTTGTTGAAGAATGAAAAAGGCAGAAAAAATAGGAGTCTATGATTGTTACTTATATAAAGGTAGTAAGATTTGGCAGCAAGAGGGAAAACATTTTGTGAGAAATAATAGATCTGACGTTGTGTGTCAGTTTCCTAACTGATGCTCTTTATTTGTCCTCCATGGCTGTATCAAAGGAACTCTCTTCCTTCCTGCCTCAAATAGATACTAACCTTGGCTTTGCTGTTTGGACTATTACAATGATTATCTTTTCTTTAGGTTATACACCCAATTTCTCTTTATACACCCAATTTCTCTTTAAAAAATTTCCCTCCCCATTGTGTATAGTCCTAAAGGGACTATAAATCAGGTCTTGCCCTCTCTTAGCTAAGATTCAATGAGATTCTCTCCTTGACTATGAAAATTTGAAAATCCTAACAGCAATCATCTGATGCTCTTTATTCCTGCAGTGACACTAATTCCCACTTCCTAGATACCTGCGTTGCCCTGGTTTCTTTCAACTTGCCCTTTTCTCCAGCCTTGTTATAAACTACTAGAAATGTCCTTCTAATAAATCCCCATTTTATTTAATAAGCCATGATCAATTTCTGGTACTTGCAAAAAACAAAAAGAACAAAAGCTAACTGAACGAAATAAAAAAGAAAGAAGGGGAGTGAAAGGGAGATAAAGAGAGAGCATAAAAGAGAAAAGAAAAAAGAAATACAATAGTAAAATAAATTATATATATAATTTTAAATTTCCTAGCAGATTCATTAAAAAAAAGAAACTGATGAAATTAATTTTAATGCTAGGTTTTATTTAGACCAATACATCCAAACTCTTATTTCAACATTTAATCAATATCAAAAATATAAATATTTTACTCTTGTTCCTTCCAAGTCTTTGAAATGTAGTATATATTTTACACTTACAGCACATCTCAACATAGACAGGCTAAAGTGAAATACAGTCCTGCCAAAATAATAAAATGTGTAAAACAGGAAAATATTTTACACTGCTATAGTTTTTAAATTTAAACAAATATTCCATTTTGCAGTCACATTAGCCACATTTCAAGTGCTCAGTAGCAACATATTAATCATAGGTTTACTGTACTGGGCTGCATAGCCTTAGAAATGATCTGCTCCAAGAGCGAAGAGACTCAGGGAACCTTTTCTTAATGGGTCTAGTTACTGGAAGTAATTGGAGGTTTTCACTCGTCCAACCAATTCCATTATGAAAGGATTCAGAATTGTGTGAAAACCTATGAAAATATCTCTTCCCCCCAAATGATGTTTCTTTGGCTGTGTAACTAAAACAGGTTAACACATTATTGAGTGTGAAACCTATCCTCTGTATTCTATAATTCAACAGCAGAGAGACATCAAGGAGTTATCTTCCCTGTCTGCAAGTTTAATTCAAAGTTAAAATTACATTATTACTCTTAAACCACTTTTCATTCATTACATTTTGATAGGTAGAGGCTTTGGGGATTTGTTTTAATTATAAGTATTTTCTATGTCAAATAAAAATGCATAATTTTGAAGGTTGAGAAATTTGACCTTTATCCCTCAGACAACAATATTCACTGTAAACTGTGGAGTAGGAGAGTGACCATGATGAAGCCAATGTTTCGGGAAAAGGAATCAGAATCCAGTGTCCAAGTATATTGGTAACAACAGAGGTCCAGAGGGGAAGTGTAGAGCTTCTAGCTTCCTTAGCTGGTATGCATATGCTCTTATTTCTTCAGGAATTGTTTCCCTCTTAAGTCTGACAAGACATGCGCCTATCTTTCAAGATAGTGTTCATAGTCAGCTATTTCCTGGATGCCTGGATGCAGATGGCAGAATGGATCACTTCTTCACCTTGGCTCTCACAGAACCTCTTTCAAAATGCTGAACAGAAGTCGAATTCATAGAGGCAGAAAGTAGTATAGTTTGCTGGGAGGAGAGGGAATGAGGAGTTTTTGTTCAATGAATAGCGTTTCAGTTTTGCAAGATAAGTTTTCTGTGGATGTATGGGAATTATGGTAGCACAAAACTAAATGACTAGAAGGCTTTTCCTCAGGCTAACTCCTCCCCCTTTCAGATCTCAAATGTCACACATTTAAGAGAACTTCCTTTTCCAGGCCAGAATTGTTTAGATGCCTTTTCTATATCCTCTCATGAGTCCCATATTTTCCACGTAGGGCTCTTATTATAATTGTAATCGAGAACTAATTTGGTGTCATAACAAAATAGTATGACCAGGTGGCTTAAGCCACAAAACTTTATTTTCTCACAGTTCTGAAGGCTAGAAGTTCGAGATGAAGGTTTCGTTTCTCCGGAGATCTCTTCTGGGCTTCCCTGGTGGCTCAGAGGTTAAAGTGTCTGCCTGGAATGCAGGAGACCTGGGTTCAATCCCTGGGTCAGGAAGATCCCCTGGAGAAGGAAATGGCAACCCACTCCAGTACTCTTGCCTGGAGAATCCCATGGAGGGAGGAGCCTGGTAGGCTACAGTCCGTGGGGTCACAGAGTCGGATAGGACTGAGCGATTTCACTTTTCAAATGGCCACCTTCTTGCTGTGTCTTTCCTCTGTACCTGCGCAATCCTGGTATCTTCCTGTGTATTCAAATTTCTTCTTATCAGGACACCAGTCAGATTAGATTGCCACCGACCCTAAGGGCCTCATTTTAATTTAATCACCTCCTTAAAGGTCCTGTTTCCAAATGCAGCCACCTTCTTTTAACCTTTTATTTTATATTGGAGTAGAGCCAATTAACAACATTGGGATAGTTTCAGGTGAACGGTGAAGGGACTAAACTATACATATACATATATCCATTCTCCCCCAAACTCCCCTCCCAACCAGGCTGCCACATAACACTGAGCAGAGTTGCATGTGCTGTACAGTAGCTCTTTGCTGGTTACCCATTCTAAATGCAGCAGTGTGTACATGTCATCCCAAACTCCCTATCCCTTCCTCTTATCCTTCCCCCTGGCAACCAAAAGTTCGTTCTCTAAGTCATACAGCCACATTCTGAAACAAAATTCTGATGAAATTTGGAGGGACTCAATTCTGCCCATAACATGTGATTACCTCTACTGTTCCCACTTGGTAAACTCTATGACAACTCATCTTGTTCTCATTACAGGACTTTCACAGTTGCTATTCCCTCCCTTTGGTACACTCTACTCCAGTCTTTCATACAACAATTTTTTTTTTCAGCTTCCAAGCATAGGCACTATCATCTGACAAGAGCAATCCCAGATCAGCTTATCTAATGTCACCCTAAAAGTCCCTCTAACACATCATCCTTTTCTTTCTGCCATGGCTCTCAGCAGATAGTCAGCTCCAAGAAAGGCAGGTCATGTGATTTCATGCATCAGTGTAGCTCAGAGATGAACCCAGTGTCTTACACACAGACACGAATGAGTAAGTTTCTATACCCGCTTACCATATTAAAAATGACTTTTTTTCCTCCTCTGAGAAAACCTGCCAGGGAATGACTATTTTATTCAAGTGTCAGCTCTGTGATCGATCTTAGCTCTAACACTTACTAGCTGTGTAAACTCTGGTAAGTCCCTTAATCTCTGGGCCTCAGGTTCCCAAACGATATGAGGACCACAATACCTTCTTCAGAGTTCTTATGAGGATGAACTAAAGTAATACACACTCCCAGGGGAAAAAAATAAAATAGAAAATTAAATTAAAAATAAAAAAAAATTTTTAATAATAAAAAATAGAAGACATGCGGTACTTAGCACAAGAATTCATTATATAGTGCACGCTATCAGCGGAAGAGCTATCAGGATGGGTGTTTTTCAAAGTGTGGCAGCTATGAATGGCACGAAAACTGTCTTTAGATGGTAATGCGCAGCATTAAAACTATCATCTTGGCAAAGTTATTTTAACTCTTCCTATGAAAATAAGGTCATGTTCTCATGCTCGTGTATTTGACATACACCTCTCCCTATTCTTCCTATTTAACTGGCAACTTAGGTTTAAAGACGCACACTCCAGTCAACAGGTGGATTTGACACTGTAAAGGCCATTCGGCAGCCAGACTGCCTGGGTTTACCCCCACCTCCCTCACCCTGACTTTGGGCTGGTTCTGGAACCTCCCTGTACCTCAGTTTATTCAACTGCAACAAGAGGATAATGATGGCCCCGTGGGGTTCTCAGGAAAATGAACTTATTACACATATGGAGTGCCACAGAAAACCCGCCAGCCACGTTAGAAACACTGAGGGGGAATGGTTGGTGCGGTCACTGTCTCAAAGTTCTCACCAAGGCAACTGGGTCTGCGACGCGCGGCCAGACGGGGTCTGTAAGGCGAGTGGCACGAGGCCGGTGCTCAGCCCTGAGGGGACCAATCGAAGCCCTCAGGGAAGGTCGACGGCGCCCAGAACTACGGCCTCCTGAGGCAGCAGCCGCTTTGGGTTCTCCCTCTCTCTAGGCGTCAAGTCGCTCTCACTCCTGCTTTGACAGCCGTGTTTACCCTGGGCTTCTGCGCGAAGAAAGCACCTCCTGAGACAAATGCTCCCTGAGGCGACAAGCAAAAAGCGCGGGCCAACTCAAAGCGCGAGAAACAGGGGCGGAGCCGACGGGGCGGGAGGACGCACGCTACGTATGACGGCGCCGACGCACACGCAGAAACGCGCATGCGCGGTGGGTCCAGTCGCAGACCGCGGCGCCCGGTGGGAGTCAGTATGGCGGCCGAGCGCAAAACTAAGTTATCCAAGAACTTGCTGCGCATGAAGGTGCGGGGACGCGAGGGAGGCGGGTCGGGCGGTGGGGACACCTAGTCTTTCCGACCTGGCTGGAGCCTAGGCGGCGGGCGTACGAGGGCATTAGAGAAGCCCCGGAGGACCTACAGCTGTCGCCTTCATTCATTCACTGAGCAGCGCCTGCTTTGCTTTAGGCACCGGGAACTGGATTATAAATTCCGGCGATTCTTTCTTAAAACCGGCGGTCGGATAGGAGAGACAGACGCCTAAGCAGGCACTTAAAATACAGTGTACTCAGCGCAGTGGTGCTAGAAGCGCCGGAAGCCCCTGGAACTTACTTGGGCTTTTACGGGTAGTGGCATCTAGTAGACACTGAAGGGTAGGTGGGCGGGTGGGGGACAGAGCGTCACAGACTGGGGGAGAAGCGAGTTCAGAAGTTGGTGAGGCAACCCTCCACCCCAAATCCGTAATTTCAGAGAACTAAAGGTCATTCAGTCTGTCTGGAAGGCAAGTAGCAAGAAATGGCCCTGGAAAAGAAGCCAATAATCACAGCATGCAAGGAAGGAATTTTAGGGCAGATTAGGAATTTTTTTTCTTTATCTTGTGAGCACTGGGAAGCGATTGAGCACCGGGGCGAGTATCACGAGCTGTGCTTAAGTTTTCACCGTTACTTTCACTGTCCTGTGGAGAATACATTGCTGACAGAAAGACCCGACAAAACTGCAGTCATAACGACCAGCTAGGACTGATGATCTGGGTGAGGGATTTCAGTGGTGGTGGGAACAGAGAGAATTTTAACAGTTGAGGTGAAGGTGAAGTTATGTCACCAACTTCAAACAAAATTGATTTTCAGATGAGGTGTGCGGACAAGGGTAGATAAAATGAATATAGGAATTAATACAGGAGAAACATGTAAGCCTTAAAACTTAAGTAACGGTATTAGCGAACATTTCTAGCTCTATGTGCTAGACACTGAGTGGTTTGCATATTACAGGGCGGGAAAGCCACATAATAACCGATTGAGGTGGGTACGATTATTATCCCTCTCTTACAGCCAAGGCACCTGAAACAAGAAGTAGGTAACTTGCCCAAAGTTACACAGTTTATACGTAAGTGTAGACAGGGCTTAAACTCAGGCAGTCTGGCTCTGAAGCCCCTGCTCTTACTTATCAGTACAACTCTGTACTGCTTGTCACTGAACACCACCCTCTAGATGCAAACTGCTAGATGTCTTATTTACAGAATAATGGAATTTGCAGTGAAGGGAAGCAGGGCATAAATAATGTTTTGAAACATTGGAGAGTAAATGGCATGTGCAAGACCTGAGTGGAGTTGAGCTGGAGTATAACCTGGGATGGATAGGGTGAGTGAGAGCGGAGGGTGAGTAGTAGTGTAATTAATCATTTTTGAAGTACTTCTTTGATATGTATTAGCAAAATTTGGATCTTCAGTAAACAGAGGGCATTCTTTCCTTATGGTCTGTAGTCATAAATTTCAGGGAAGTATATTGGCAAAGCAGGCATTGGGAAGATTTTAGCAGTTGTTTTAGTCTTGGAATAAGTCAAATGAAGGTATGCTGGCTGCTTAGGGCTCAGACCAACAATCTGACTCTGTAATTGTGAAGGAAGAAGTTAACTTAAAAGTTATCTACCCCTGCCTGGGCGGTTAGGGAACACTCAACTGGACACTTGAAGCAAAGGAGACAGAAACAATTACCCAGCTTCTCTGGCAAGTTTGGCCATTGCCAACAAAAAGCCTTCTGGCAGAACAGCAGGAGACACAGAGTATACAGATAAAGTGGGGTATCCTATGAGAAGCAAGGGAGCAGCTGCTTTAGGTTTCCTTATCTAGTGTAGCTGTTCAGCCAGAGCTAAATATAGAGCAAGAATGAGAGGGTTGAGGATTTAGTACTGAAAAGACTCTGATGCTGGGAGGGATTGGGGGCAGGAGGAAAAGGGGACGACAGAGGATAAGATGGCTGGATGGCATCACCGACTCGATGGACGTGAATTTGAGTGAACTCCGGGAGATGCTGATGGACAGGGAGGCCTGGCGTGCTGCAGTTCATGGGGTCTCAAAGAGTTGGACACAACTGAGTAACTGAACTGAACTGTTTATTTTCTAGTGTACTGGAAGTCCTCTTGTCTTGGCCAGCTAAGCTGCTTGGTCACCCCACCCCCACCCTTGAGATCGGATTCCCAGAGAAATGAGGTTGTTGGGGAAAATAGTTGCAGACTCTGATTTTGTTATGTTTTGACAGTTCATGCAAAGGGGACTGGACTCGGAAACCAAGAAACAACTAGAAGAGGAAGAAAAGAAAATCATTAGTGAAGAGCACTGGTACTTGGATTTGCCTGAGCTGAAAGAGAAAGAGTAGGTTTTTTATGATACGTTGGACGTTCACAACCCTGTAAATATGATTCATCATTCCAGTGACATAAAACCCATGAACTGATATCTGTTCAGTTTCTTGAGTTAGCCCTGTAAATATTTTTTTTTAATCATTAAGTCTATAAGAGTTCTACTTGCATTTATATGTTTTTATTGATTTTGTCATCATTTATAACAGTGTTCTTTTTTTTATATTCCTTACTTAGAATAAAGGAATCTAAGCCATATGTCTCTGGTGATAGCTGGGGACCTTTTAAGAAAATCTGCAATGTGCTGTCTGTTGTATTAAGTTCTGAAGATTATATGTGTACTTCAGGTCTCGCCAGTTTTGTTTCAGTAACAGAGTTCTCCATAGATTGAGCTTTGTAAAGTCAAGAGTGTTTTGTTTATTTTCTTTTTAATTTTTACTGTTAATACCAGTCATCTTAGCTAACATGTACTGAGTCTTTAGTGTATATACTAGGACCTGGGCAAAGCACTGTATGTCTCTTAATTATTTAATCCTCACAGCAAACTTGAGAGCTGGCTACCATCATTCCACCCATTTTATGGTTGAGGAAACTGAAGCTTAAGGGAGGGTAAATTGCTTAGGGTCACCAGATAGTTATTACTGAAACAGGATAACACACTAGATCACTTCTCTTCCACCTCTAAGCTTGGTTGATGCATGGTAAATTTTTAATGAAGGAGTGATGATTCACATCATCAGTTAACTTTTCTAAATGTTTCTGAAAGCTGTTTATCATTCCTCCTTGACTCTTTTTTTACCTTGATAGCCTCTGTGGTACAGTAGTTTTACTTAAATTTTATCAAGTGACTAGTTCAGTTCAGTTCAGGCTCAGTCGTATCCGACTCTGCGACCCCATGAATCGCAGCATGCCAGGCCTCCCTGCCCATCACCAACTCCCGGAGTTCACTCAAACTCAACGTCCATCGAGTCGGTGATGCCATCCAGCCATCTCATCTTCTGTTGTCCCCTTCTCCTCCTGCTCCCAATCCCTCCCAGCATCAGAGTCTTTTCCAGTGAGTCAGCTTTTCACATGAGGTGGCCAAAGTACTGGAGTTTCAGCTTTAGCATCATTCCTTCCAAAGAAATCCCAGGGCTGATCTCCTTCAGAATGGACTGGTTGGATCTCCTGCAGTCCAAGGGACTCTCAAGAGTCTTCTCCAACACCACAGTTCAAAAGCATCAATTCTTCAGCACTCAGCTTTCTTTATAGTCCAACTCTCACATCCATACATGACCACTGGAAAAACCATAGCCTTAACTAGATGGACCTTTGTTGGCAAAGTAATGTCTCTGCTTTTCAATATACTATCTAGGTTGGTCATAACTTTTCTTCCAAGGAGTAAGCGTCTTTTAATTTCATGGCTGCAGTCACCATCTGCAGCGATTTTGGAGCCCAAAAAAATAAGGTGTAACACTGTTTCTGCTGTTTCCCCATCTATTTCCCATTAAGTGATGGGATGGGATGCCATGATCTTCGTTTTCTGAATGTTGAGCTTTTAGCCAACCTTTTCACTCTCCTCTTTCACCTTCATCAAGAGGCTTTTTAGTTCCCCTTCACTTTCTGCCATAAGGGTGATGTCATCTGCATATCTGAGGTTATTCCAGCTTGTGCTTCTTCCAGCACAGCGTTTCTCATGATGTGCTCTGCATATAAGTTAAATAAGCAGGGTGACAATATACAGCCTTGACATACTCCTTTTCCTATTTGGAACCAGTCTGTTGTTCCATGTCCAGTTCTAACTGTTGCTTCCTGACCTGCATATAGGTTTCTCACTAGAGATGCTGCTTATTGTCTTCAGACACACTTATGTTTTCCCTTTTTATACCTTATAATTTATTTTTTTGTTTCTAACACAGTTGTTGTCCATTGTTTACTTGGCTGATCTTCTCTAGATCTTTCTTGGGAGGTTGAATGTCCTTCTCTAAAGATAGAAAGTACATCCCACCAGGAGGGATGGAAGGAAAGTACTTTGTTTTTTTCTGTTTACTTCTCAACTTGCTTTTCTCTTGCTTCTCAGAGGAGGCAAGATGTCAGTGAGGAAGGAGAAGATGCTGCTGAAGGTGGTATGGATTTGGGAGCAGGGGTTGGTAGGAAAGGGACTGTTACTGGTAGGGAGGTATAATTTAATTTTATGCCTTGGCTAAACTTGCTCAAGAGTATTCCAGATGTTTTGTTACTTATTTTTAATGAAAAACAAGACCGTTTGTATCTTGTTTTCAGTATTCTTTTTTTCCCCCCCAACATAGCATATTAGTCCCAGGAAAATGACCTTTAGATTCCTTTCCTAGGGAGGTATGTGACATAGTCTGTTCAGGTTCTGTAACAAAATACCACAGACTGTGTAGCTTATAAACAACGTAAATGTATTTCTCACAGCTCTGGAAGCTGGAAGTCCAAGATCAGGATATCAGCCTGGTCATGTTTTGATGGTGGTCCTGTTCCTGGTTCAGAGCCAGCACCTTCTTGCTGTATCCTCACCTGGTAGAAGTGGCTGAGGATCTCTGTGGGGTCTTTCCTAAGGCCCTAAACCCATTCATGAGGGTCCCACACTCATGACTTAAGCACCTTTCCAAGGCCTCACCTCCTAATACCCTCATCTTTGGGGGTTAGGATTTCAATATATGAATTTGTGGGGGGACATGAACTTTCAGATCATAGCAGTAAATATTAATAATAACCTTTTGCCATCATTCAGTGTCATGTTTATGTTTAGAAATGAAGATCAGTTTGGGACATCAGCTGGAAGAGATGAAGCTGTCAAGTTGGGTAATTTGAGGAGTGTATAACAGAGACCACCAAAGTGTGGGCAGAGGTAGGGAAGCAGCTGTGGACAGTGCAGCACCTCAGTGGCTTGTGTAGTAGAAATAATTTCCCCCAGGCCTGAAGGGTCAAGGGGAGGGAGTGGTTACTGACTCTGAAGACGGGCTGTGTGGAGGGAGCGTGTTGCAAGAGTCGCCATCTTTATCTGAGGGCACAGCCAGCCCAGTAAGCCTATGGAAGGAAGCCGTTCCATGTGTTACATTCAGAGCAGCTTCCCAAGGCACTGATGGTGGGGGCTATGGGGGGTGAGAAGTAGACCAGGAAGGGCAAATGGATGACATGGCCCTGAGGTGTGTGTGCTTTAACACCCCAGATAGTGGGATGGATTGGCTAATTTAGTGCATGGGCTCTGGAGACAGACAGACCTGGGTTTGATGCCCACCTCTGCCACTTGATTACTTGTGATCTTAGACAAGTTATTGAACCTGTCTCTTGTCATTGGTATATTGGGTGTGATAATATGAGAAGAAAATGAGGTAATACATGTGAAGCAGTGACCACAGTGCTAGGCATAAAGCACAAAGTGTTAGCAGTATATATTTCCTTATATTTGAGTGTTAGGAAATTCAACCACTCTTTCTGCTCATTTGTGTTTGTGAACCTTTACTTGGTAGTACCATCTGAATTATTCCAAAGGGTTACCGATCTCCTTGAAACTGAAGATTTCATTGTGTATATGCTCTGGGAATCTAGAGGTTGCCATTCAGCTATATTGGACTATAACTCAGTGATGACCATTAGGACTATTCAGGGTGCATGCCTCCCTTAGCCAGTGACCAGGCTATGTAGGTGGATTAAGACCTGCTTGCTTTGCCTCAGCTTGAAACAGCTGCAGAGCTTCCTAACTCTGGAGCTCCCTGTAGGGGCTGAGGTCTTGGTGTAGCCACGCTGCAAGTCAGCTTCTCCCTCAGCCCAGTCTTGCAGCCCTCACTTCCGTAGAGGGGTGTCTCCCAGCCAGCACTCCCCAGTGAAACTTCTGTGCAGAACTCTGTCTCAGAGTCTGTTACCAGGGAACCTGATACTTAGTCTAGAAGTGGAAGTTAACCAGATCAGAGATTTTGCTCTGTTGTTGCCATGTTGTTTTTCTCCAAAGGATGTGCTGTGGTTTAGAGGATGTGAGTACAGCCAGTTTAATGACTCGCCTGCCACAGGATGATGTTTAAAAAGTATTTTTGGCTACTGTGCTTCTTGTGCTTATGTATTGTGGCCTGGTGAACTTCGAGAACTGTGAGGTCTGAGATTGACCCTACTTGCAAACTAACAAGTCAGCCTGCTACAGTTTCACAGATACTGGTGGAAGGCAGGAGTGCTCTGAGTCAGAGACAGGACTTTCATTACTCACAGCACAGCAAGCAGCTTGAGCATCACGTTGGCATCATTTCCTCTTATCCCAGGAAGGATGACATGGTACCCACAGTAGGTTAACATCAGAACAGAGAAGTCTGAGCTTAGGAGCCCCGAGTCTTTGATACTGAACTGCAGACAGACTTGCCTGTGGCCCCAGGGTAGGCAGTATCCTTATTTTGAGCCTTAAAGCAAGTCTGTGTATTGCTCCAGCAGGAGAACAGAGACAGCCGCTCAGCCTTTCAAAGCTTTGCACTGTGCGTGTATCCTTGAAAAGAACGAAAGCACATCTAGGGCCTCACTCACAGGCGTGCGGAAATGAAGGAGACCCACAGAGACTAGCTCCCCAGCAGTGAGTTTTTGCCCTGTTTTGCAGTGCTTGTTATTCGTGGCCCTAGGCAGGTGTGTCTGTTTTTTCCTGAGCAGTAGTTTCTCATCTGCAATAATTGACAAAATTGATAATTTCTTGGATGTGTTTTAGCTCTAAAGTTATGGATTCTGATTAATGAAAACAGGAAAATTAAAATACAGAATGTTTTCAGCTATATTTTGGAATATTTCCCTTATTTGCTAGCTCCATGAGTGTCCCTCATCATTGAAACTATGCTTGTAGATAACAAACCACCTTTTCATACTAATGTTATTGCGTCAATAGAAATGCATGAGAAAGCCCTCTGAGGGGCCAGTGGTCCTTCTGCGAATCCTTTGCTGGCATTTGGGTCCATCTTTTGACTTAAGTGAAGGCTTAAATGCATATGTATGGTGCTTTCCTAAGGGAGGTGATTTACTTGAGACATTCGTGATGTTTTATCACCTGCACTCTACAAGAAACCAGATTGGCCAGTTGAAAGGGAATCTCAAGTTCATGAGAAATGCTGAACAAAACGTTCAGGAGAACATGTGCTGTCGTCGGATGTGCTCACTTGGGATGGGGGTTATGCACCGGTGACTCGTGGGAGAATCCCTTCGGACACTGAAACATCCACACCTGCATCTGGATGCCCTCTGTGGTGTCCAGTGTTGAACCCTCTCAGCAGCAGCGCCGTTTTTACTTGGATGATGTTTGGTGTGAGGTCAGCCACCTAGCCACTCTTATTTCTGCTCATTTTCCAGTCCCACTCATCCGGCTCTCCCAGTGTCTGTAAGATACCCTGTATCCTTAGGGTAAATTACTTCTCTGCTTAAGTCATTCAACATCAGTCGTTGTTATATATAGCTGAGAGCTCCAACTTAAGACACTCACTTAAACCTACCTAGGACACTGATTTCTGCAAATTTAATAAAAAACTTGGGTAGGGAGCATAAACATCAAGGAAACTTCACTTTATGTTTGGAAAATTCAGGTACCCTCTTTTCTTACCTCACAGTGCTTTTGTTGACCAAAGCAATCCGTTTTTATCTCTAACATTAGGTTAGAAAGCTTAGTGTATTTTTCCTTGATTCCACTGAGAACCATAAGATCTATTTTTCATTTGAAATCTTTACTTTTATTTGCTGTGCTTTGCTACAAGTAGACATGCTATTAATACAGCTTTATTTTCTCATTTAGGAGTTTCATTATAGAAGAGCAGAGTTTCTTGTTGTGTGAAGATCTTCTCTATGGAAGAATGTCATTCAGAGGATTTAATCCTGAGGTTGAGGTATTAAATATAATTGCTTCAGATTTAAAATTTTTCCACTTGAATTCTTTCTGCTAATGATTAGGTTTAGGTTTTTTCCCAACAGACACCATTTCTCCTCATTATATAGAAAGTAACAAGTCCTGAAATATTGCCATAGCTATTTAAAGAAATCACAGGCATTGCAGTCTAGTTTTATGTTAGAATTGAGTAGATGATTTAATTTGGCGGATACAGTCCCTGACAGTGCCACTGTATATATTAGGGTTTTAGCTCAGGTCTTTTACAGGAATGTCAGGATTTTATTCATTTGCTGCCATTATGAAAAATTATTTTCTGGCATCTATAAATCTATCTTTTCTAATGGAAAAAGTGTTACTTAAAAATTGAATAATTTGACTTTTTAATGGACAGCTTTTAATTCAAGCTTGTAAATAGATTGTTAAATGATTCTTTAGAAAGTTTGTCTTCAAAGGAAGTATTTACCTTGTGACCGAGCTGTTTATTTTAATCTTTCTGCCTCAGGTTTGTAGAGAAGCACAGATTTGTCCATTTAACAAATAATTATTAGAACTCTGGCTCAGATACTGAAAGCTCTCCTATCAGTAGTTAGCCAACCACATGGAGGTTTGTGATACACAGCTTTCGTTTGGTAACTGTCTCATGAAGCTGTAGTTTCTTAGCCCTGGGACTGTTGACACTGGGGCTAGAATTGCCTTTGTGGGGGGAGGGGGGGGGGCTTCCTGTGCACTGTGGGATGTTGAGCAATATCTCTGACTTCTGCCCCCTACCCACTAGACACACACATACACACTCCAGCTGTGACAACCTGAACTGTGTCCAGACATTGTAGACATTGCCAGGGGCCCCTCGGTGAGCAGAATCATCCCTGGTTGAAAACTGGTTCTCTAAGGATGCCTGGAGCAACCACAGTTAGCCAAACTAAACACCAGTGTTTATTTATAAAGACTGCAGGTTGATTTTCCTTTGTCTCGACTTTTTTTGAGTGGGTGTGCTAATTAAGGCAGTAAAATCGACTTTACACAAAATCAACACTAGAAGTGTTTGTGTTTAATATATCTCCTGTTCTGGCCTGCTGAAAGCTTTAGATTAGGAAGAGAATGAGAGCAATGGGGTAAAAGATTAAAAAAGATAGCAAAGATGATGAGCGAATGATGCCCAGAGACTAGGGTATTGGGTGGGCAAGGACTCCAAAGTGATGCAGTGGGAAATAGTGTTGATCTGACCCTCCAGATTTGATGTGGGACGTTATTAGAAAGTGACTTTAATTACCGGCACTCTAAAACACTTAATATATGCTCTCTGGGAAAAGGTTTTGAACTGTTTGGCGTGCAGGTCTGAGCTGTCATAAATTGTGAGAAAAGTTCAGTGTACCTGGCTATAAAGAGAATTATACCAACTTGGGAACACTTACTTTATTACAAGCAGGATGTACTTAGGACACATTTCATAGTATCTATGTGTTTCTGGGGATGCCTACCGTGGGGTTTATTCAGTAAATATTTACTGTGCACCTGTGGTGTGTCAGCCCTGTGGAGGCACTGGAAGTGCAGCAGGGAACCAAAGGCTGCGCCCCCACAGAGCTTGTACTGAGACTGCTTCATCTTCAGTCCTTTAAACGTTGGAAAAGCTAGTCAAAAGTGATTTCTGCTTTCCTTTCCTGGTCCCACCTTTCTGGTAAAGAGGATATTGTTTTTAAGTCTGTCGGTGGATACCTATCAAGAAAACATTAATGTGAGAAAAAGAAGCCAAGGAAAGATCCATGGCATGCAGACATCATGTGGACATGAGTGTGTTATCCACCCGCATGTTTAGGGGTGAGGAGGCCCCCCACTGTTACACCAGCGCTGGTCTTCCAGCACTTCACTGCTCTCCTTCCCCAGCTACCACCCAAGCTGCGTTTAAAATTACTCCAGACTGTAGTGTTTCTCCCATTTGGCTCAAAAGTGGGAAGTTCAGAGGATGCATGAAGTTTACTCCTCCTTTCCCCACTCACTACAGTGTGTTAGCAGTGTGCCTGCTTTAGATAGAAGTAACTAGTACATTTCTGATCTAAAATACAGTTTAAACTCATTAACAGTAAGTCTAATCTAGTGAGGCTTTGTCTTCTTGTTTTTTTAATTCAGAGCTGGCTTATATCAACATATTGTGGAGTAAAGTTGGTTAAATTTTACAGAGACTCCCTTAATAAGTTTTGGCTAGTCCTGTAGATTCTGTGGATTCTGTGTCTCTACCTTCAAATGTGTCTGGCACTAGTTCCTTTAACAAGCTTTTTCCGACCCTGATAGTCACCACCGTAGTGTTTTTTTTCCAGAAATTAATGCTTCAGATGAACACCAAGAACAAAGCAGAAGAAGTTGAAGAGCAAACAGTGGAGCTCGATGTGTCAGATGAAGAAATGGCTAGAAGGTAAGTGTTATCTTAGACCAGGTTTATAATCTGAGCCCAGCATTCACTGACTCACGCTTACACTCCTTCTGCCCAGTGATGGGTCTGCCCTATCTTTGAAGGGAGTAACCCCAGCAGAAAGGGGACTTCCTGCTTTTTCTAACATGACCTGGGGTGGATTCATACCTGTCACAGGCTGGCAGCTGAGGGCTAATTTCTAGTGCTGCTTCTAATACATATTTTAAAATATACATCTTAATTTATTAGGATAATGCAAAACCAAAAAAAAAAAAAAGAATTGTTCGCAGAGAAATTCATGAATTTTAAATCAGATTATTTCTTTTAATCATAGTTTTGGTTTTTCTTATTCTTTGTTGTGTATTTGATTTTATATTCTTGACAAGCTTTGATTCCTTTTTTATTTGAAACTAAACTTTTTCTGTTTTATCATCTTAACAGATATGAGACCTTGGTGGGGACAATTGGGAAAAAGTTTGCCAAGAAAAGAGACCGTGCCATTTACGAAGAAGATGAAAATGGAGACATAAAACCAGTTAAAGCAAAGAAGATGTTCTTAAAGCCCCAAGATTAAAGTGGAGGTCTTAAGATATAGCTCAGGGATGAGAGCATATTTTGGAACTCAACTCTGTAGGTTCCTCTATAGTTATTAATGGCGTAATGTTTATTTGTAAAGAAATGTATACTTTTGGAAACATGCTGTTTTTGGAACAGACATGTGATGGATGTTATACATCCTTTGCTTAACAGTGTTCATCAAGAGTGGACTTTAAACCCTTGGTCTTCAAGTGTACATAGGTATGTGATAGCTTCCTAAAGAATATTTTATCTCAGATTTTTTTTTTTAATATAACTCTCCAGTCACTGACCTTAAATTGAACTCGTGAAAACTAATACCAGTGTTTAAATTGCCCTTATGTTTATAAACATGTCAGGTCGGTTCATACATATATTTTGGAATCAGGTCATGAGAATTTATTATATGTTAATTCATCAAGAACAAACTTGCCTCTTCGGGCTAAGTATTTTCATGCTACAAAGTCAATGTCAATGTGTGGAATTATGTTTTTTGTTGTTGTTTAAGCCTTTACTTAATTTTTAGACATGGTTCTATAATAAATACCTGTTTTCATATACTTTTTTGTTCTCTTATCAAATAATTGTAGTCTAATTCAGTATTGGAACTTTTGTCCAATTGGTAATGTCCAATAGCCATTAACTTAGAATATGGTGATATATTAGATTGAAACTTTTACAGGCCAAAAACAGTGATCAATTTTTGATAGTTCAACCCAGTAAAATTTACCACCAACCACACTGCCTCTCGAAAGTGCAAGTCACTCAGTCGTATCCAACTCTTTGTGACTCCATGGACTATCCACGGAATTCTCCAGGCCAGAATACTGGAGTGGGTAGCCTTTCCCTTCTCCAGGGGATCTTCCCCACCCAGCGATTGAACCAGGGACACCATCTCTTAATCTGAACCTTATTCTATATAGTAAATGAGAGGCCCATGGAATTAAATGTGTATGTGTGTCTGTCTGTCTGGAGATGTTTACCTAGGACATCTGAGAAATACTGATTTCATCTAATTATGTTCTAGCAATTGAAAGAGGTGCTTTCCTCCTCTCTCTCGGAGTCTCCCTAGATTCAGACTGCTCTGTGACCGCAGTTCTCTGGTGAGTTACAAAAAAGTTGTGGCTTTGAAGTTAATTTGGCTCTGAATTCATCGTGAAGGTAAGAAAGGCGCACCTTCCTGCTCTCTCCCTCCTGAGGCACGAGCTGGAAGTCTCTCACGGCGCTTGGCCGGCACCACAGTCCCTGAATCTATGGAGCATCTCATCCACCCTCATGATACTCTGACGTAAGAGGACAGTGCAGTGGTCTACTGAAGGCGCAACGCACCGAGGCCCTAGGTGGGATACAACACTCTTATCCTACAAAATGTTACTGATGCTTTGAGTCACTGAGCACTCAGATGGGTCTTCTGCTCTCCCCATGGTCAGAACATACCGTCTGGAATCAGCGGAGGCAAAGGGAACGGCTCCTCTCACTGCTACACCCACTAACCCACACAGACATTTGCTTCCTCCCCCTCGATTTTGATCTCTGTTGTTTGGAGCTCTGGGTTCCCAAGGAAGGTTTGTTTCCACTAGGGAAGACAACAGTGGTCCCAAGAAGACAGAAATTGAAACAATCTGTTCATTTTACCACTAAACCAGCAGGCAAAAAAATGTTAACTCTCCCAGCTGGTGCTTGTGATCTTGGGAACAAAGGGACATTTGTGTTGTTCCTGCAAGATAGGTGATGAAGAAGGATGTCAAACCCAGAGCTTCCTCTAGGGCGTGGTTTTTAGCACTTCCATGTCCAGTGATAAGTTTTTTTTTTTTTTTTTCACTTTTTAAAACTTAAATTTATTTTTAATTGAAGGATAATTGTGGAAAAGTACAACCTCAGAAGTGAAAAAGATTTCAACCCTTTAGACTCTGTAGTCTTGGGTCGCTCTAGCAGGTGTCAACCCTGAGCAGTTGAGATACTGGCTGAGGAAAGAGGAAGTATGGAGTGTGTAGGGGGAAAAATGAAGTTGATTAACTTGCAACCAATTACAGAAACAAGTTACCAAGCAGTTTCACACATTTTCTTTCTTGGTGTGTGTATGTGTGCTAATTTCTCCTTCCTCTTAGTATTGTGTCCATTTTTTTAAAGAGGGTTAACTTTGCTATTTAGCCTTGAGATAACAATATTCAGATGAGTCTGATGAAAGTCTGGGTAGAACTGACAGGAGATAAGATGAATAGTATGACTGTTTCCCAGAAACAGATAGAATGTCCACTGAGATTTTGGAGAAGAGAGTGAGAACCTCTTTTGTACAAAGGATATTTGCAATTTATTTGGGAGAAATGGAGTGTTTCTTCTGGGAAGTTTAATCACATTTAGAAGCATGGGCGTACGTGAATGTTGAATGGCCCACTCAGCGGACTGTAGCAGATTCTAACCTGTTGTTTCTCAGATTCAAACGCTTCTATATTCAGCTTTGATGCTGGGCTAAGTGAAGAAGTGAAATGAAAGTCGCTCAGTCATGTCTGACTCTGCAACCCCATGGACTACACAGTCCATGGAATTCAGGCCAGAATACTGGAGTAGGTAGCCTTTCCCTTCTCCAAGGGATCTTCCCAACCCAGGGATCAAACCCAGGTCTCCTGCACTGTAGGCAGATTGTATACTAGCTGAGCCACAAGGGAAGCCCGAGAATACTGGAGTGGGTAGCCTATCCCTTCTCCAGGGGATCTTCCCAACCCAAGAATTGAACTGGGGTCTCCTGCATTGCAGACAAATTCTTTACCAACTGAGCTATCAGGGAAGCCTTCTGCAAATCCTATTTCTTTTTTGCCAGCTGCCTCCTTACTGGAATCTGCCGATGAAGCCCAAAGGAAACAGCAAAGCTACCGGAGGGGGAGGGGCTCAGTTCTTTCTGTCTCTCTGCTTCCTATTCCTTTGCCCACCGCACCCATCCCCCAATACCTCTTCACCCCAACAGAGGCTGGCGTTCCAGTCACGGTTGTCAGTAACACTTGATGCCCTCTTATGTCTATCTGGTACCCTGGCCCACAGGACCCCCCACTCACAGCTCGGAGATGCTGGTTTTAACTGAGCAGCTACTTGTCAGAGGATCTTGTATTTCAGCTCTCCAGGGTCCTCCAAGCTTCTAAAATTGAACAATTACAGCCTCTTCCCTAAGAGTGGCAGTTTCCTGCATGATAACCTTTAGTATTCTCTCTCAACCTTTTTGGCTTTTTAATACCCCATTAACAGTTATTTATATTGAATTTCCCCTGTTAAAGGAAGGGTGACTTATCTCCTGACTAGATTTTGACAGATACAGATAAAACAGTAATATCTGTGAAACTGTGGGCTTGGTAGAGCTTGAAATCCTTTTTTTCCCCCCTTTTCTTCCCTTCTTTATTGATTCATAATTGACAAATATGAATTATATGCCTTTAAGGTATACATTTTGATACATGTATACATTGGTATATGATCACCACAGTCAACATATCCATGACTTCACACAGCTACACTTCCCCGCTTCCCTTGCCCCTTCCCCTCCTTCCCTCCTCTCTTTCTTGGTGGGAACACTGAAGATCTACCCTATTAGTATATTTCAAGTACACAACAGGATTATTAACCCTATTCAGAAGGCAATGGCACTCCAGTACTCTTGCCTGGAAAATTCCATGGACGGGGAGCCTGGTAGGCTGCAGTCCATGGGGTCACTAAGAGACGGGCACAACTGAGCAACTTCATTTTCACTTTTGCTTTCATGCATTGGAGAAGGAAATGGCAACCCACTCCAGTGTTCTTTCCTGGAGAATCCCAGGGACGGGGGAGCCTGGTGGGCTGCCGTCTATGGGGTCGCACAGAGTCAGACACGACTGAAGTGACTTAGCAGCACATTGCATACATTAGATGTCCAGAGCGAATTCGTCTTGCCTAACTGAAACTACACCTGAACCAACACCTCCCCATTTCCACCTCCCTCTAGCCCCTGACAACTGTCGTTCCACATTCCATTTCTAGGAGTTTGGCTCTTTTAGATTCTATGTGTAAGTGAAATCATGCAAGTTTGGTCTTTCTGTAATCTGGCTTCCTCCACTTAGCATCATGCCCCTCAAGTTTACGGCTATTAAAGTAAAAACATTCAACCCTCTACACTTCCTGGAGGTTATCTCATGGAAGCCGTAGTTGGCTTAACACTTTTTGAAGAACACTGCCCAGCACAGTAACGCCCATCAACCTGGTTGCTGAGTTGTTCATGTTCATCTCCTTAGTTGTCAAGCGAATTAATGTCCTGTAAGGCAGGAACTCTATATTTTTTCATTTGCCTCTGCCCCTAGCAAGGAATATGGCTCATATGAAAGGTTGTGATAAATGTTTCTTAAATGAATGGATGAATGAATGATAGTTGGATGATTTGGGAACCAGTTGGTCTACAGAGTGTATTTAAGCTACACTGCTAGGTGGCGCTAGTGGTAAAGAACCTGCCTGCCAATGCAGGTAGACGCCAAAGACAAGGATCTGATCCCTGGGTCACGAAGGTCCCCTGAAGAAGGGCATGGCAACCCACTCCAGTATCCTTAGAGAAGCCTACAAGATGGCAGGCTACAATTCATAGTGTCGCAAAGAGTTGGACACGACTGAAGCAACTTAGCACACATGCATGCTATGGAATTAACAACCAATCAAATGAGAAAAAGACTTGACTCTGAACTTGCTATTTAGCAAGGGAGTCAGCCACCATCACTTGCGCTTTGGCAGAGACTCAAAGGGAGAGCTTTACAGTGGGGAAGAAGGGAAGGGTTGAGGATGCCTTGACTGGCGGCTGTCAAAGCCTTGAAAAGCCCTAGGCAGCCAACTAGAAGCAGTATATTGTAAGTCACTGGTTAGGGTCACATATTTTATCTTCTCTGGTGGGGGTGGTTTAGTAGCTAAGGCATATCTGACTCTTGTGACCCCATAGACTGTAGCCCACCAGGCTCCTTTGTCCATGGGATTCTCGAGGCAAGAATACTGGAGTGGGTTGCCATTTCCTTCTCCAGGGGCTCCTCCCGACCCAGGGATCAAACCCATGTCTCCTACATTACAGGCAGATTCTTTACCACCGAGCCACCAGGGAAACCTATTATTTTCTCTAGTTGGTCCCAAATTGGAAGTGGGGACAAAAATTAGGTAAGATAATTGTCAATTATTAATCAAGTTCTGACTATTTGGGGCTGACTATTATGAAGTGTTTTTTTAGCTCACTGGAGATACTGACTTCCTGCCAAGTCTGACATTTAGCAGGCTGGCTTCCTAAGTTGTTTATTATAGATGAAGGTTTGATTTCTTGGGCAGGTTACTGCAGGTTATGAATCAAAGTTCTGTTTTTATATGTGGCCTGCCCATTGTCCATTTGTGTATTCAGTCTCTCAACGCGCAAGTTTATTTCTAATTGTACCGTAAAATACCATTTCATCATGTCTCTGAGAAAACATGCACCCGATTTAAAAACAGAATGCCCCCGATGGGATCAGGGATGTTTGTGGCTCCAGCCGTTAAGGGAGCTGTCTGTGTTGGAGGCAGACACTTAAGTTAATGCCGCAAAGACAAAGCCACCAAATCAAGCAATTAAAACCTTTTACCATCCCAGATCTTGGGGAGGAAAACTGAATACCACTGGCTAATGGATATAAAATTCAATTTAAAAGATATCATCATTCCACTCACAGGTATACAGCCATCCATTCACTAACATTAAAGTTGGTTGACGAACTTTATCAAAGTGAACTATATTTGGAGAGGAAGAGAAGATATAGCTCTAATAGTAATTTCAAGAAAATCCGCAGAGAACCTCACTGTTTAATATGTCTTTTATGAAGAAAAATCAGTTTCTCCACTTACCTGCCAAAACACTCTTTCATTTTCCCAATCCTGGCTTCAGAGAACACACAGGTACCTTATCATTTGAGTCCAAGGTGTGTTGGCAGCTTCTTAAAGAGAGTCTGTGGTCTGACCTCCCCTCTCCGTATAGGCATATCCTTCCATAAGCAGTTTACTAAAATTATCTGGTGGCTCTGTAAGTTCTTACAGAGCTATAAGCTTCCCACTACACGGTAAATTCTAATGTTAACTTTAGTCATTGTGAAAGTCATTAACCCATAAATGTGCCCTGTTTAGCTGTGTTTGGACAAAGAAACTATATGCACAGAGAGGATGCTACTTTCTAAACCAGCAGCTCAATTTCATATCCTGGAGTTTCTTTCCAACATATTTAGCTTGTTTTCCATATGGCCCTATGTTTTCACTTGCCCCGGGATAAAAGACACACTGGGTTTCAGACATTTGTTGTAAAGTAGGAGTCCCTGGAAGCACCCTACAAAGTCACAGTGTTCTCAAGGCATATTTAATCTGGATAGTATCCCTTGCTAAACTTCCTCTTTCATCAGTACTGTCTGGATGGGAGCAAACCCTGTCTGCCCAGCAGTATCAGGGGTAACCGTATGTTGTTGCAAAATTGCAACAGGATCAAGCAAGACCATCCAGGTAATGCAGATGACAATCTGACAAATACTGGCAGAGGGTGACTCCCCGTGACTTCTCTCGCTCGTCTACCATTCACCTGGGTTCTCACGCCCACTTCCCCTTCTCCGACCTCTGCTCTGATCATTCTCTCTGTGTCACTTAACCACGTAAGACACCCCTGTCAAACAGATCCTATCCTCCAACCTGACACTTTGCCGCTCCCACCTCAGCTTCTCATTTGACCTCATTGGAATGGCAACGGCTCAAAAATGGAGAAGAACACTAAGCATGCTCTTCAAGCCGTGGACCGATACTGGAGTCCATGGTAACAGAACACCAGAACTAAGTCAGGAGTATGAAGCACAAGCCCACCTTGGGTCATCAGAGACCCTAGCAGGTGTCCAACCAAGACGGGTGCTGGGAACGGAGGACCCAGATGTCATCTGGAGAAAAATAAGTCAAAGAAGAAACAGTTTCTCTGATACCACAGCAATAACCATGCAGAGGAGATTTGTCATTACATGTCAGCCATGTGCCAGGAATATTTCTGAGATTACTCCACTGTTTGTCTGTTTAATAAATGTTGAGTTCTGACACTCAGCCAGGCACTGCCTTGTGGGCTGGAGACGTAGTTTACCAACTCCATTTTATCCAAGAAGAAGCTGAGACACAGAGACATTCACTGACTCACCCAATGTCACACAGCTTCTAAGTGACAGAACCAGGATTTGAACCCGGATCTACTAACCTCAAAGCCCACACTTTTCCTCTCATGTCACTACAGGCAAAAGCAAAAGAACAGAATTAGGAAATAGGCATAAAGTAGCATAGCTTCCCAAGACCCTGATTTTTTCCAAACAGAATCATTCAGAAGTACAATGTACTACCTTATTGTTTTTAATATTTCCTTTTTTCCTGAATTTATTTTTCCAGGTGGTATGCATTCAGTTCAGTTCAGTCACTCAGTCGTGTCCAACTCTTTGCAACCCCATGGACTGCAGCACGCCAGGCCTCCCTGTCCATCACCAACTCCCAGAGTTTACTCAGACTCGTGTCCATTGCGTTGTTGATGCCATCCAACCATCTCATCCTCTGTCGTCCCCTTCTCCTCCCGCCTTCAATCTTTCCCAGCATCAGGGTGTTTTCAAATGAGTCAGCTCTTCACATCAGGTGGCCAAAGTATTAGAGTTTCAGCTTCAACATCAGTCCTTCCAATGAACACTCAGGACTGATTTCCTTTAGGATGGACTGGTTGGATCTCCTTGCAGTCCAAGGGACTCTCAAGAGTCTTCTCCAACACCACAGTTCAAAAGCATCAATTCTTCGGTGCTCAGCTTTCTTTATAGTTCAACTCTCACATCTATACATAACTACTGGAAAAACCTTAGCCTTGACTAGACAGACCTTTGTCGGCAAAGTAATGTCTCTGCCTTTTAATATGCTGTCTAGGTTAGTCATAACTTTTCTTCCAAGGAGTAAGTGTCTTTTGATTTCATGGCTGCAGTCACCATCTGCAGTGATTTTGGAGCCCAAAAAAATAAAGTCTAACACTGTTTCTGCTGTTTCTTCATCTATTACCCATGAAGTGATGGGACCGGATGCCATAATCTTAGTTTTCTGAATGTTGAGCTTTAAGCCAACTTTTTCACTCTCCTCTTTCACTTTCATCAAGAGGCTCTTTAGTTCTTCTCTTTCTGCCATCAGGGTGGTGTCATCTGCATATCTGAGGTTATTGATATTTCTCCCGGCAATCTTAATTCCAGTTTGTGCTTTCTCCAGCCCAGCGTTTCTCATGATGTACTCTGCATATAAGTTAAATAAGCAGGGTGACAATATACAGTCTTGACGTACTCCTTCTCCTTTGGAACCAGTCTGTTGTTGCATGTCCAATTCTAACTGTTGCTTCCTGACCTGCATACACATTTCTCAAGAGGCAGGTCAGGTGGTCTGCTATTCCCATTGCTTGAAGAATTTTACACAGTTTGTTGTGATCCACACAGTCAAATGCTTTGGCATAGTCAATAAAGCAGAAGTAGATGTTTTTCTAGAACTCTGTTTTTTCGATGATCTAGCAGATGTTGGCAATTTTATCTCTGGTTCCTCTGCCTTTTCTAAAACCAGCTTGAACATCTGGAAGTTCGCAGTTCATGTAATGCTGAATCCTGGCTTGGAGAATTTTGAGCATTACTTTACTAGCATGTGAGATGAGTACAATTGTGCAGTAGTTTGAGAATTCTTTGGCATTGCCTTTCTTTGGGAGTAGAATGAAAACTGACCTTTTCCAGTCCTGTGGCCACTGCTGAGTTTTCCAAATTTGCTGGCATATTAAGTACAGCACTTTCACAACATCATCTTTTAGAATTTGAAATAGCTCAATGGGAATTCCATCACCTCCACTAGCTTTGTTCATAGTGATGCTTCCGAAGGCCCACTTGACTTCACATTCCATTAAATTCACACTAAAAATCTGTTTTCAACACAAATGATTTACTTTTTAAATAGGATATTCTCAACATCAGTAATCCTGTATTAAGAAAGATTTCACATGTGACTCTCTATGGTAATAAAAACAATTGGAAAAGCAATTGAGTGACTACTTGGAATGTAACTGTATGTCATCACATATTTGTTTAAGTCATCTTCTATGAAATATTACCTAATTTGAAAGCAGGGGTTATGCCTCACTTTTAAAGTCTTTATTGAATTTATTACAATATTGTTTCTGTTTCACAATCTGGTTTTTTGGCCTCGAGGCCTGTGGGATCTCAGCACCCTGACCAGAGATAGAACCTGCACCCCCTGCATTGGAAGGCCGAGTCTTAACCACTGGACCACCAGGGAAGTCACCTATGCCTTACTCTTCTTTGTCTGGTTCCAAGCCAAGTTCCTCAAGCAGTCCTTTGTTTTAAAAAAAAAAAAAAAAAAAAGTAGGTAATTAAAAGATAGTAGACTTTAAAAAACTGTTTTTCTATTTACCTAACTGCACATAATGTTTTTAGTGACTCCTGTGAAATTTGTTTAGTAAATATTGGCTCCTCGAAGATTCTGCATACTTTACTGTTTTGCAAGATAAATCTATCTGCAGGCATATATTCACAAACTCAAAGTCTTCAGGTGTTCAGTGCTCAAGAGTAATGGAGAATTTCCGAGTTTTCTCCAGGAGATTAGAATTATGAAAATCTTAGTTTAGGATGTACTTCTCCTTTCTGATTTAATCCTGGTGCCAGATTCTACTGTCTCTGTCAAGCAGAAGATGCAAGGTTCTTCCCAGTATTAACTACAGGGCACACTACATCTGGTAACATCTGGTTGGGGACATTCCCAGGTAAAAAGTTAAAGGTGACAGATGGCTTCTTCTTGATGCCTATGATAAAACAGGTCAATGTGTTTTTTTCTTAATTAATTAATTTATTGGAGGCTAATTACTTTACAATATTGTATTGGTTTTGCCATACATTGACATGAATCTGCCACAGGTGTACAATGTCGTTTTAAGAAGCCAGATAGATGAGCTACAGAAGGAACTGTTTAGTTTTGTAGCAGAATTTACAGAAAATGTGAGAGCCCAGAGTAATCTTTCTAGCCAAGCAAAAGGCCCTCAAAGTAAGAAAATGCAAAGATTAAATCTGGAGAGTTTTCAATAAAATTTGGTCTTAGAATAAATATTGAAGTAAATCATCAAATTCAAGGATGCATCTATACGATCATTTTCTGATTTTGAGATGTCAGATTTGAAGGCGGAAGAATTGATGCTTTTGGACTGTGGTGTTGGAGAAGACTCTTGAGAGTCCCTTGGACTGCAAGGAGATCCAACCAGTCCATTCTAAAGGAGATCAGCCCTGGGTGTTCTTTGGAAAGAATGATGCTAAAGCTGAAACTCCAGAACTTTGGCCACCTCACACGAGGAGTTGACTCATTGGAAAAGACTCTGATGCTGGGAGGGATTAGGGGCAGGAGGAAAAGGGGATGACAGAGGATGAGATGGCTGGATGGCCTCACCGACTCGATGGACGTGAGTTTGAATGAATTCCGGGAGTTGGTGATGGACAGGGAGGCCTGGCATGCTGCGATTCATGGAGTCGCAAAGAGTCGGACACGACTGAGTGACTGAACTGAACTGAACTAAACTCCTAGATCTTCTTTGTTATGTAAGAGAGATTCTAAGAATCTTAAGGGGAGTGGTTTGTTATGCAGCCATGCGTAACAGATATCGACTTTGAAACATTTGCCAATCGTATGTATATGAGGTATGGGATCTTGTTTCTTTCGTCTACATTTCCTGGCTACAAGTGAGTTTAGGAATCTTTTTATTTGAAATGTGGTTGACTTACCATGTTTTATTAGTTTCAAGTGTACAGCAAAGTGATTCACATATATATTTTATATATGTTCTTTTTTATATTCTTTTCTGTTATAGGTTATGGTAACATATAGCATATAGTTCCCTGTGCCATACAGTAGATTCTTGTTATCTATTTTATATACAGTAATGTATATCTGTTAATTCCAAACTCCTAATTTATCCTTCCCTATACCCTTTCCCTTTTGTTGGAGAAGGCAATGGCACCCCACTCCAGTACTCTTGCCTGGAAAATCCCATGGACGGAGGAGCCTGGTAGGCTGCAGTCCATGGGGTCGCTAGGAGTCGAACACGACTGAGCGACTTCACTTTGGCTTTTCACTTTCATGCATTGGAGGAGGAAATGGCAACCCACTCCAGTGTTCTTGCCTGGAGAATCCCAGGGACAGAGGAGCCTGGTGGGCTGCCATCTATGGGGTCGCATAAAGTCGGACACGACTGAAGCGACTGAGCAGCAACTAAGTTCATTTGCATCCCTTTTTTTAGATTCCACCTGTAAGTGATACCATATGATATTTGTCTTTGCCTGACTTCACTTGGGATGATAATCTCTAGGTTCATCCATGTTGCTGCACATGACATTAATTCATTCTTTTTTATGACTGAGTAGTATTCCACTGTGTGTTGGTACCATCTTTTTTATCTATTCATCTGTTGATGGACATTTAGGTTGCTCCTATGTCTTGGCTATTGTAAACAGTGCTACCATACATGCATTGGGGTGCATTTATCTTTTCAAGTTAGAGTTTTTGTCTTTTCTGGATATATGCTCAGAAGTAGAATTGTGGGATCCTATGGTAACTCTATTTTTAGTTTTTTAAGGGACCTCCATACTGTTCTCCTTAGTGATTATACCAGTTTACATTCCCACCAACAGTTAGAGGTGTTGGGAATCCATTTTTTTTTAATCCCTGTGGGTACCCCTATACCTGTACATTGGATAACAAGGTTTGGAAGGGGGAAAAAAACATGTTTCTCTGAATTACCCAGGAGAAATCAGCTCTGTGGGATAAACTACAGTGCAGATATTTCTGGAGAGAAGTTTCAAGGGAAGTAAATAATCCCAGAATGTTAGGTTGCTGGCTAGCCAGTTATTACACAGGATGCTGCTTACACAGGACGTTGGTAACACTGTAGCTGATTTCAGTCATAACACTGTTCAACAGATTATGGCACCCATGCCCTTGATTCTGGGAAAGTTGTTGTCTGGATTTTTAGACATTATAATCCATAGGACCAAATGTGCAATTCTGAGTGACTCCTATCCTCTGTAACAATAGTGGCAGAAGCCCCAGAGCCTCCCGCAGGAGTCAAATGGGAAACCACTGGGTCAGAAGGCTAGCTGGTACAAAAGAAAGTGAGGCTGAAACCGGCTGTCCTCATGTTGAGGCAGAGACAGCTGGGTGGCGGCAGAGGGTTTCAACACACCCTCCAGCCCCCTGGATTGGCAGTCGGGAGTTTTCAAATCAGAAATGATATGTTTCCAAGTGTTTATAACCTAGGAGCAGAAGAGCAAAACTAAGAAATGCCTGAGGTCTTCTGGAGCTTATTTCGCCCAGATGAAGAGATTACAAAAAACCAAGAAATACATGAAATAGATGCCAATGATACCAAAGGTAGGAGGAAGTAATAATTATGAAGCTAAGAAAAGCTGTCTCATGAATGTGAATTATGCATGTTGGAGGCTTATGGGTTTTAATACTTTAAAGTGTTAGAATTAGTAGTACTGTCTTGTTCCAAAAATTCTAACTCATATTAAATCAACTCTGAATATAAAAAATTGACTATAAACTCACTCTTCATCTCCTTGATGGAGAATACTTTCCTCCTTAAGAAGAAAATGAAGGTGGGGAGGAAGTCCTGAAAGCTCTTTTTACACTGAGCTTCCCTGAGAAAAGGGGCCAAGGAAGAAACTGGCTTCAAGCTGAAGGTTTTAAAGGTAATTCTTTTCAAAGGTTGAGTCATTTTATACATCCCTTTTATTTTGACACTCTGTCTACTGGTAAAGGGATTTTTTTTTTTAAGTCAGCATTGGAATATAATGTACATGTGATAAGATCCACCCATTTTAAGTGTATGGTTTGATGACTTTTGACACAAGTATTCACTTTTGACAAAACCATCACCACAATGAAGATGTAGACTGTTTCCATCCACCCTAGAAAGTCCCTCCTGCCTCCCTGTGGTCAGTTCCTGACCTCCTGTCTTAGGCAACCACTGATATGTTTCTGCCATATTATGTTAGTTTTGCCTATTCTAACATTTTATAAAAAAGGAATCTTATAGTGTATATTTTTTTGTACCTAGGTTCTTTTGCTCATCCTAATGTTTTGGGATTTATCCATGTTGTTTGTATATTTCCTGCATTTCCAAAAGTAACTGCTTGCACCTGAACCCTCATTAGGGTCTCCTTCTGGGGCAATCCAAATTAAGACAGCAACTCTGAGTCAGATACTAGAACAATTGTTATTGACAAAGTAAGGATAGATTGGCAAGCAAACAGATAAATGATAGGTAGACAGATAAATAGATGATAAATAATACATAAAGTCAAGAAAAGAATGATTGGAAAGCAGAAGGATCACAGATATTTTTATCTGGAAAGTTCGTATTGATTACATTCATATTTCTTATTGAATGTTTAAAAATGGCAAATTTCAGTTTCTTTCAAGATTTTTATTGTGGAATTTCAAATCTATATAAAAGTAGACAGAATAGTATCATATATTTTCCACTTATGGAAAATTTTCCATTTTCCAGCTTCAGCTTTCTACCTACAACCATTCTGTTATATTTGTACTTTCATCCACTACCCCACTCTATATAATTTTGAACAAAATACTAAATGTCATACCATTTCCTCTATGAAATGGCTAAAATATGAAATATTTTAGCATATACATCTAAAAGGTAAGGTCTTTTGAAACAACTATCACACATAAAGTAGCAATTTCTTAATATCATAAAATATCAAATTAGTATTAAATTTCTCAACTATCTAACAAATGCTTTTTTATAGTTTGTTTAAATCAAGATCCAAATAAGTGCTCTACATAGCCACTCATTGATATTTCTTTCAAGTCTCTTTAATCTATACTCTCCCTACTCTATCTCACTCTGTTTCTTGCACTTCATTTATTAAATAATTACTTGATATATTTTAATTTGCCAAGATTTGGCTAAATCTAATGCAAATTACATTTTGCTTCCTTTGAGTCATGCAATGTATAACCCAGGGTTAATCCAATGCTTTAACATGATTTCTTCTTTTTTGCAGACTAATGATGGAAAGTTTTATTTGTATTTCGGAAGGCATTCTCAAAATGTAAATGCTTTGGAGGCTGTGGAAACAGACATATGTATATGAAAGTAAAATCAGGAGCACTTAGAAGCTGGATAAGTAAAGAGAATGAGAAAGCCAGCAAAAAGTGCCAAATTACTTTTTAAATCTAGAAACCGATCATGTCACTTTCTCAGCTTAAAATGTTTCTGTGGTTCTCTATCACACTGAGAATAAATTCAAAACTCCTTACCCTGGCCCTGTGTGACTTGGAACTGCCTTTGCAATCTCACCTTACTATCTAACTCTCTTATGACGATACGGTCAATCAGATGGCCTTCTCGCCATACTTCTCACCCCAGTAGGGTTTGTGCACTTGCTTTGTCCTCTGCTGGGTAATGCTTTTCCAGAATGTAAACAAGTCTGCTCAAAATGGAGGACTAAACAGATGCAGACTATGCCCCAAGTTTAAAAACACAGAGCCAAACCTAAAAACAAAAGACAGTGTTCCCATGGCCACCAGGGGAATTTAGCCCCAGTAACAAGGAGAAGTCAAAACCGTGTGGCCTGGGAATGCAAAATGGGACAACCGCTTTGCAAGACGGTTTGGCAGTTTCTTACAAAACTAAAACATGTTCTTACCATCTGATCCAGCAATCATCATCCTTGGTATTTATCCAAGGGAGTCGAAAATATGTCCACCGAAAACCTGCACACAGATGTTTACAGCAGCTTTATTCATAATTCACCCACCAAACTTGGAAGTAACCAAGATGTCCTTCAAGTAGGTGCAGGGATAAATAAACTGGCACACCAGACAATGGAATATTATTCATTGCTAAGGAAAAATGAGCTATCCAGCCATGAAAAGACATGAGGAAACTTAGATGTATATTACTTTGTGAAAGAAGCCAATCTGAAAAGGCTACATACTGTATGATTACAACTATATGACTTTCTGAAAAAGGCAAAACTATGGAGACAGGAAAAAGATCAGTGGTTGTCAAAGGTAGGGAGGAAGAATGGATGAATAGGCAGAGTACAGAGGGTTTTTAGGGCTGAGAAATTATCTGTATGATATGACAATGGTGGGTACATGTCATTATACATTTATCCAAACCTACAGAGCATAGGACATCAAGAGAGAAGCCTCAGTAAATTTTGTACTTTGGGTGATTATGATGGCTTAATGTAGGTTCATCAGTTATAACAAATGTACCACTGTAGCGGGGAACACAGACAGTGGGGGAGCTAATGCATGTGTGGGGACAGTGAGTATATGACAGATCTTTGTACTCTCCATTCAACTATGCTGTGAACTTAAAACTTCTAAAAAATTATCTTTAAAAAAAAAACACAACACTGGGTGACTCATGTGAGGCTCTATGTAAAATAAATACTCTGGAATTTTGACCTTGAACTCATGCTTAGAAATGGAATTACTCGTGGGGCTTCCATGATGGTCCAGTGGTTAAGACTCTGCATTTCCAATTCAGGGAGCATGGGTTTAATCCCCTGCCAGGGAACTAAAAATCCACATACCATGTGGCTTAAAAAAAAAAAAATAGAAAAGAAATAAAATGGAATCACTCGTGACAATAGCTCATTTGAGCATAGAATTCTGGATTGACAAACCCAGAAATCAAGAGCTATTATTTTTCACAGACCCTCCTTGAAAAAATTATTAAAGAATGAAACTAGAAAAATAAAGACAAAGGTTGTGTCATGTAAGAAGAATTAGTAAGGACAGAAATCAGCAAAAATTGACCAGAGACTCTAAATATTAATTGATTGTAAGTTGTGTAATTATTTAGGAATTTTAAATGTGCATTGATTGTAAGTAGTCTATTTGGTTTAAGAAATAATACCAGGAAAAAAAATTAACAAAGATAGGAAAGGAGCATTTTGAAGAAATTTCAATTGTCCTCATCTTATTCAAGAGGAGAATAGAAATACAAACTTATGTAGATACTGCATGCTGCATGCTAATTCGCTTCAGTCATGGCCGACTCTTTGCAACCCTATGGACTGTATCCCACCAGGCTCCTCTGTCCGTGGGATTTTGCAGGCAAGAATACTGGAGTGGGTTGCCATGCCCTCCTCCAGGGGATCTTCCCAACCCAGGGATAGAACCCATGTCTCTTATGTCTCCTGCATTGGCAGTCGGGTTCTTTACCACTAGCACCATCTAGGAAGCCCCATGTAGATAATAGTTTTTAAAATATAACCTTAAGTGTACATGTGAAATTTTTGAGTAACCACCAAAGGAACTGAAATAGAATATGGTAAAGGTTTTAAAGGAAGGCCAAAAATAAAAGAAAAAAAAGAGCTAAAAGAAATAAAAACCATATGGTATTGGCATAAGGTAGACAAATAGGTCAATGAGATAGAGTAGAATACAGAAATAGAAGAATCCAGAAATCTATACGATCAGTAAATGTTTTACAAAGTGTGACAGCCATTCAGTGGGGAAGATAAAGTCTGTTCAACAAATGGTTCTGGAACAACTGGATGACTATATGGAGAAAAGTGAACCTGATCTCTACTCCCACCAGCATGGGATGCACAGTTCTATTCAACTCTCAAAACTCATTGAGCCACATGCTTAATGTGCATGTGTGTGTATGTGTGTTTCTTGTACATGAAGTAATAATTTTTTGTAATTGATTTATGTTTGGTTGCTCTGTGTCTTCGTTGCTGTGAGCAGGCTTTCTCTAGTCATGGCAAGTGGGGAGCTGCGCTCTAGTTGCGGTGCACGGGCTTCTCACTGCCGTGGCTTCTCTTGCTGCAGAGCTCGGGTCTAGGGGCCCGGCCTTCAGGAGCTGCAGCACGTGGGCTCAGTAGTTGTGGCTCGCGGACTCCGGCACGTGGGTTTAGCAGTTGTGACTCACAGGATTAGTTGCTCTGCAGCATGTGGAAGCTTCCTAGACCAAGGATCTAACCCATCCATGTCCCCTGCATTGGCAGGCAGATTCTTATCCACTGTACCACCAGGAAAGTCCAATACTCAATTTTTTAAAGCTCTACTAGAAATGATTATGAATTCCTCCCAACCTTTGCTCTTAGCCTAAATATCACCTCCTCAGAGAGGTCCTCCATAACCACTCTAGACCTTCAGCACCTTCAGCATCTTGGATTGTACTGACTTCAGCATGAGGAAGATAAAGCATTATATGTCAGGCGAGTGCAGAGAAAAAGAGGGTGAGTTGGGCAGTCAGGCAAGAAAAGGAAATTTATTAGAGGGAAAAGAGGATGACTGGCTCTTAAGGAGAACCAGAGTTCTCCCTTTCTGATGGAGTCCTTCTTTTACCCCACCAATGAAAAAATCTCTGAAGGGATGGTCACGTAGCCGGAGGTCTGGAATCTGGTAGTCTTGCAGCTTTGAAAAGACAGGCACCAGTGAGATAACAGGATGCCATTTGGGCAGTTTGGTCGGCCTCACAGATCACTGTGATTTATTCTTTGTTTGCGAGGTCAACATAACAAGCCATCTTATCATTGAGACCCCGTGTGGGCCCTATCATTATCCAGCCAAAATTCCTTATCCCTCTGCTCTACAACCCACCTTCATACCTCCTGGTTCCTCTATCTTCTTCTTTTGTTAAGCGCCTTCCTCTGTATGTTTATCCCATTCCCTCCCACCAGCTCCAGCCTCTGCTCTACTCATTATCTTGTCTTCCCATCCCAATGTCTTTATCTTCTTCTACTGGAAATGCTTTCCAGGCCTCCTCCTCCAAGATGTTGGAGATCACAAGATAAACGGTGATCACCACTCCCAGTGGTTAATTTGGACTTTGAAACCTCACATTTTCCCTGCCTTCTGGGCATCCTGTCAGTCTCTCTGGTTTTTCAGTACCTAATGATTTGCTGTTGAGGATCCAAAATCATTTCTGATGGCCCTGGAACAGAAGACTTCACCAGGAAAGTGGAATTGAAGCTGGATTCCTACCTTTTCTTCTCTAAATGCTACTTGCTCATCCCCTTGGATGTGATGCTAATTCTGTCCTCCCAGAGTGCCTTTTAAAGGTTAATAGAAACTGTCCTTGGAGATCATAAAGCTCAGCAAGGCTGACATGCACAGTTGCACAGGTTGTACATTTCACAACACACCCTGCTGAGGCAGTAAGAGGGGCCTGAAATCCAGCCTTCACTCCCCTTACCAAGCCATGCGTCTGTCAACTAAAAAAGATGTACAACTTGAGAGTTAAGTTTCATCTGGGGTGCTGAGGCAGTAAGAGGGGCCTGAAATCCAGCCTTCACTCCCCTTACCAAGCCATGCGTCTGTCAACTAAAAAAGATGTACAACTTGAGAGTTAAGTTTCATCTGGGGCAAAATGAGGACTGCAGCCTGGGAGGCAGCATCTCAGATAGCTCTTAGAGACCACTCCAAAGCGGCAGTGGGGGAAGGTCAATAGATAAGGTTTTGGTGAAGGGGGAGTTCAGGACCATGAAGCACTCATTTTACAAAAAGTTTTTTGTTAGTCATGAGGATCTGATGTCACCATGAAGGGATTTAGTGCTTCTCTAGATATGAGGAGATGCAAGGGTTGAGATCATAAAATCTGTTCCTAAAAACATCCAACTATCTGAAGACCTGTCCCACCAGATTTCCTGGAGCACAGAGCGCCTCACTCCAGCCTGAACCCCCTCAGGGGGTGTTGAAGATCAACACTAGAGCAGATGGAGTTCAATCTCCATGGCAGGTGGCAAATGCCTTTGCTGTTCAATCGTTGGCAAAGCTCTTGGTAAGTGCCAATTTGTAGTTGACACATCCTTGAACTGTATCTGTCTAGTGGACAATTAGTAAAATTGTGTACTAATTTGCAAAAGGCACTCTAGGAACTAGCACACACCCTGAAGCCTAGCCTGGGTGAGACACTAGCCAGGTAACTGGCTATGATTGGATGCAGAAGGCCTGCAGCCATTCAGGGCCCTGATTTACAGGGCTTTTCTGAGAAGATATGAAAGAAGCCGCATAAAGGCATGCGCCAGTTTTCAGTGAGGCCTATTATCTGATGTTCAGCAAGTTAAGTGATGTAAAATCACTTAACTTGTAAAATCAGCCACAGGCCAGCCTGACAATTTCCATCCATCCACTCAGCTTTGGCCAGAGAGGCCCTCACTTCTCGGGCCTCGGCCACCTAGCCTGTACCCAGATCAAACTGATTCAGCCATGCCAACTTGCCTTGTGTCAGGCAAGTGTATGCTCCTCGATTCTGTCTCATCACAGCAAAGATTTGGAGCGACGGACATTAAAGCCCTCAGCATGTCGCAGCTCTCAGGTCTTGGACAGACCGTGTTATAGCTCTTAGACAAATCGGTGTTACAGCTCTATTTTATTTAGAAAATAGCAAGAGAATCCATCCTCAAAGCGTGAGGGCATGCCAACCCAAAGATGTGAAGAGAAGAGAGTGGGGGAGCATGCCAGCACGTGGGGAAGAGAGAGAGAGAGAGTGCACTTTGGCTCCTATTTTTATGTTTTTTTCCTCCCCCTGGGCCTGCCCTATGTAAATTGGGCTAGCCAGGAATGCTGTTTGTTCTACCAGAGGTCCTCACTCAGGTCCTCAGACCTTTCTTTGACCTTCCTTTGTTCTATTTTCACCGGCTTTTCCCTTCCTTGTCTTTTAGCCACCGCCATTTTGGACTCCTGTTACCTGTTCTAACTACCTAACACTTGGATTGGGAGAAGGCAATAGCACCCCACTCCAGTACTCCTGCCTGGGAAATCCCATGGACAGAGGAGCCTGGTAGGCTGCAGTCCATGGGGTCGCTGAGGGTCGGACACGACTGAGCGACTTCACTTTCACTTTTCACTTTCATGCATTGGAGAAGGAAATGGCAACCCACTCCAGTGTTCTTGCCTGGAGAATCCCAGGGACCGGGGAGCCTGGTGGGCTGCCGTCTATGGGGTCACACAGAGTCGGACACGACTGAAGTGACTTAGCAGCAGCAGCAACACTTGGATTAGTATTTGTGTGGTATAATTTATCTTCTTCCCTTCAATCTTACAATGTTTCTCTCATTGACACTCTATAGTCTCAATGCCCTTGTGGACATTGACCCTCCACAGGCTGTGGATAGTGCTGGTATACTCCTGTCTCCTGCACAGTGAGTTCTGGTTGGGCAGGGGCTGTCTTCTTTGCTTTAGACCTACGCCTGCCTCCCATAGCTTCTCACCCAGTGCGGTTGCTTCATGGTCTACTGAAGTAGGGTTGTCTCCCATCTCTCAGTGAAGTAGGAATTTCACCCTTTTTTTCTTATTTATTTTTTGGCTGCCCTGGGTCTTCACTGTTGTGCGCAGGCTTTTCTCTGGTTGTGGTGAGCAGGGGCTACTCTCTAGTTGCCATGCACAGGCTTCTCACTGGAGTGGCTTCTCTTGTTGCAGAGCATGGTCTGTAGGACATAGGGGCTCAGTAGATGTAGTGCCTGGGCTTAACTGCCCCTCGGCATGTGGAAATCTTCCTACACCAGGGATCGAACCTGTGTCGCCTGCACTGGGAGGTAGATTCTTAACCACTGGACCACCAGGGAAGTCCAGGAATTTCACCCTTAATGAACACTGAAGCAGAGGTCACAGAACACCAAAGACACAGAGAGGCGTCCCATCTTTCACTTTGCCTTTACTGCATAAAACTCACGAGGCTGGATATCATCCGCTCAGTTCCCAACCTCTGCCTCCTTGTACTTTTCTTCAGCTGACCATTCACAGCTGTCCCAAGAGAGAAGGTTTCCTGTCCCTTCTCATCATTTCACTCAGGACAGAAATGGCAGTCCTATGATAACAGTGAATTAGCGTTCTCTTACCTTATTTGAAACATTGATGAACTGCCTTCTCCCCAATTTTGGGTAGAAATATAAATGTTAGGGGTAATCTTCAAGTGGGAGATTTTGTTGACAATTTAAACACTGTGTAACTATAAGAAATAATATTTCAACAAAGGACACTGACACACTACTTAAGTCTTCCCTCTGGCTGCAGGTAGCCTTGCCTTTACTGGCAGAGGCACACAGGGCTTGTTGTAGCTCACAAAGGAAACTTGTTATATGGTAGCATCTCATGGTCTTTCTAGGGAAGAGACTTCCTGAGTTCCAATGGACTTCAATAAAGCTTGGCTCATAGTGGGTGCCAGAGTATGCCTTGGAATGAATGAAGGATGATTGCCTCTTCTTGAAGGCATGATCTTCCCATTTCTCATGATTATAACAGGTCCATTTACTGAATGGATGAACCATAAACTTTGTAAGGTCACTAGCAGCACCCAGTGCAACTAAGAACAAATCTCCCATCTCCTTCCAAGCTCCTCACCCATTAACCCTCAGCTCTCTACATTTATTGTTATTCAGTGGCTAAGTCATGTCCCATTCTTTGTAACCCTGTGGACCGCAGGGACCCTGTCCTTCCCTGTCTTTCAATATCTCCTGCAGTTTCCTCAAATTCAAGTCCATTGAGTCAGAGATGCCATCCAACCATCTCATCTTCTGTCACCCCCTTCTCCTCCTGCCCTCAATCTTTCCCAGCATCAGGGTCTTTTCCAATGAGATGGCTCTTTGCATCAGGTGGCCAAATTATTGGAGCTTCAGCATCAGTCTTCCAGTGGATATTCAGAGTTGACACACAACTTTTTACACTAGGAGAAATCAAAACATACCATCCACATGAGATAAACGGCTCTGAAGCCATGTAGCTTGTCTATGAAATACTGACTTTAGGAAGGATAAGGGAACATTCATCTAGGATGGAAAAAAATCATCTTTGACTACCCACTTCCTTTGGCCTCTTGCCTTCTCTCAATGAGAGATGATGCTTCTTTAGGTCTTTCCTTGCGGCTGAGCCAGAGCTCTGACTGAGTCATTGGAATGGCCTCTGCCAGCTGTGGGCGAAGCTGTTTGGAAGTTATAAATCAAGCCACCCTTGTCATCAAGGGCTAGATGACAAATCGGTTTCTCCCTTGCACCAGTTTCCATCAACTGGTCGTAGCCACAGGAAGCACACTGCTGGAACAGCACCTGAGACCTTATCTAAGGCTTGGTGGGGAAGGATTTCTAATTGCTCATCAATCCCTTCCATGGTTATTGTTACAAAAGAATCACCCAAAACTTGGAAATAAGTCAAAAGTCTTTTTATTATCAGGCTACGGCATTGTCTAAAAGCCCTCAAAAGACCACCTGACTCTCCAAGGAAATGTGAATTTATATATTGACCAGAGACCCAGCTCTGCAAGGGTTGATAATAACTTGGAAAAAACTTAGAGAGTACAAATTATTTTTATGTGGTAGAGATGCAAATGATTTCTGACTAGCAGAGAATATAGACCCAAACAGTATGGATATATTGTTCTTATATATATTAACCAGTCTTACAGTTTTATATCTTACTTAGCAACTAAATTCTAGCATCCTTCTATTATTTTAAGAGCACTGTATTTTTACATATCAGTTCTCATATCCTCTCTGAAGCCAGCTCTGCCATCCTGCTGGTTCTCTCATTAATGAGTTAAATAAAACTTTGGTACATGCTTGCTGTGCATTTGTTTGAGATTTTAATATTTTCTAAAATTATTCCTTGACAGTATGGAAGGAGGCAGGAGGCAGCATGGGAGTTATGAGCTCTTTGTTTCTGGCCTGGGGTCCAGAGGAAGAGAAGACTTTGAGGATGCTGTCTGCACAGCTTCTGTCCTGCAACTCACCTTAAACTCTCCATCTGCCAGGTACCCAGCTCTGGAGACAGACTCACATATGTGTTAGCAGTTGCCTGCTTGGGCCACCCAGTTATCTAGTTATGAGAGAAATCATGTTGCCTTTCAACATTAGAGGAGATTTTGAAGATCTAATGAAACCCCATCAACCCCTTCCCCACCCCGCTCTTTTTTTTTTTTTTTTTTGTCTTCATCTGGCCTCATCACACAGCATGTGGTATCTCCCTGACCAGAGATCAAACCCACAACTCGTGCATCGGAAGCACAGAATCTTAATCACTGGACCATCCAGACCGTCCTGGAATCCCATCAACTTGATTCAAGGAAGTGATTTATCACCTCAAGTCCAGCTCAAAGAAGTGAACTTGAACAAAATCCATGTGGTCCAAAGCCCTCTCCACATCACAGCATCTTTCCTAATGCTCTGATGTGCCAGCTTTCCTTCCATCAGGACCACAGCACCCTATAATTAGCACTAGGGAGTAATAACAACTAATGCTTATTGTGTGTCTAATATCTACAGGTGAATTCTAAGTACTTAATATCACTTGATATGATAACCACTCTATAAGACAGGCACCATTAATTATCATGCTCTCCATTTACAGAGGAAGGTACTGAGGCACAAAAAAACCAAGTAACTTCCCCCAAGACCTCACAGCTCATCAAAGGCATATCTGAGGTTTGAACACTCAAAGAATTTATACTCTAACTGCTTCACAATAGGCTCCATTCACAAATTAGAAGTTGAAGATGTTCCTAGTGGTATTAGGGTTAAGACCCCATGCTTCCAGTGCAGGGTGTGTGGGTTCCATCCGTGGTCAGGAAACTTAAAGTTCCACATGCCAAGTGACACAGACCAAAAAAAGAAAAAAAATAGACACTGCACAAATTCAACTTAAAAAGCTCAACTCTTGGGATAGTAAAAAAGTTCTGGGAATGAATAGTGGTGGTAGTCACACAGTAGTAGTTCAGATCAGATCAGATCAGTTACTCAGTTGTGTCCAACTGTTTGCGACCCCATGAATCGCAGCACGCCAGGCCTCCCTGTCCATCACCAACTCCCGGAGTTCACTCAGACTCACGTCCATTGAGTCAGTGATGCCATCCAGCCATCTCATCCTCTGTCGTCCCCTTCTCCTCCTGCCCCCAATCCCTCCCAGCATCAGAGTCTTTTCCAATGAGTCAACTCTTCGCATGAGGTGGACAAAGTACTGAAGTTTCAGCTTTAGCATCATTCCTTCCAAAGAAATCCCAGGGCTGATCTCCTTCAGAATGGACTGGTTGGATCTCCTTGCAGTCCTAGGGACTCTCAAGAGTCTTCTCCAACACCACAGTTCAAAAGCATCAATTCTTTGGCGCTCAGCCTTCTTCACAGTCCGACTCTCACATCCATACATGACCACAGGAAAAACCATAGCCTTAACTAGATGGACCTTTGTTGGCAAAGTAATGTCTCTGCTTTTGAATATGCTGTCTAGGTTGGTCATCACTTTCCTTCCAAGGAGTAAGCGTCTTTTAATTTCATGGCTGCAGTCACCATCTGCAGTGATTTTGGAGCCCAGAAAAATAAAGTCTGACACTGTTTCCACTGTTTCCCCATCTATTTCTCCCGAAGTGGTGGGACTGGATGCCATGATCCTTTATATGCCACTGAATTGTGTACTTAAAAGTGGTTAAAATGGTTAATTTGTATATTATGTATATTTTACCACAATTTAAAAAAAAAAAAAAACACCTTAGTTTTACTACATACTAGCTGTATGACTTGGAGCAGATTGACTTTCTAAGCCTGATTTCCTACCTAAAAATGAAGATGTTAATAAAGTGTGTGTGTCATAGTGTTATTGTAAGGATTGACTTAGTTGATTAAATTGCTCAGCAGAATTCCTGGCACATAGGAAGACAGAAATGATTGTTAGCTTTAAAAAAAAAAAAAGTAGAAATTCTTACCAGCAAGAGTAGGAAATGTGAACTTCACTGTTTATCTATGAAAGACTACCTTGTACTCTTGTGAGAGGAAGAAGTATTAGCCAACCACCAGTCATCCCACCGTCCAACCTCAACCTAGAAGGGACACACCAAGGGAACTTCATCTCCACACCATTGTGCTCAGATACAAAGAAGAGAAAGCCAGCCACCATCATCCTCTGTTTGGGGGCCCTTCTTAAGTGCTAGGCACTGGCTAAACCCCTTTGCATTATGACCCTACTGTCACAGTCATTGTATGAGATTAGCATTACTTCTTGCATCTTAAGAAAAAGAAGATCCCACAGATGCAGAGGAGTTCATCAGCTTGCTTAAGGTCACCCAGCTGCTGAACAACAGACCCAAGATTTGAACCCAAGTCTGTGCATCTTCGTCACTGACTATTATAACAAATCACCATACACAAAACAGCTTCAACAACAGACCATTTATTTCTCACAGTTCTGGAGTGTGGCAAGTCCAAGATCAATATGCCAACAGATCTGGTGTCTGCACAAGACCCACTTCCTGGTGTGCAGATGGACATCATCTTTTATCTTCAGAGCAGGGAGAAAGAAAAGCAAGCTCTCTCCTTTCTTCTAAGGGCACTAATCCCATCATGAGGGCTACACCCTCATGACCTAATTACCTCCCAAAGGCTCCACCTCCTAATACCACCACACGGTGGTGTAGGTTTTCAACATATGAATTGGAGGGGATGCATTAACACTCTGTAAAAATAACTCCAAAATACCCATACTATACCACCTTGCAGGAGAAGGCACCGGCACCCCACTCCAGTACTCTTGCCTGGAAAATCCCATGGACGGAGGAGCCAGGTGGACTGCGGTCCATGGGGTCCCTAGGAGTCGGACACGACTGAGCGACTTCACTTTCACTTTTCACTTTCATGCGTTGGAGAAGGAAATGGCAACCCACTCCAGTGTTCTTGCCTGGAGAATCCCAGGGACGGGGGAGCCTGGTGGGCTGCCATCTCTGGGGTCGCACAGAGTCGGACATGACTGAAGCAACTTAGCAGCAGCAGCATACCACCTTGCTGCTCTGCCACCAAGAATGTGACATGTTTGGAGCAATATTAACCAGAATTCAAAACACAAAACAAAAACAAATCCAAGTGAAGGAGGAGGAGAGGGTCATCCTTTGACTTTGAAATGGAAAGACCAGGAGTCCTAGATGGAGCAGGAGAGGAGAGGCTTATTGGGATGCTACACAAGAAGAAATATACACTCCATCCCTCTTTGTAGAGGGAGCATCCTTCTTGAGACCCACGAAGACATGGGGCTGTGTTTTGGGAGCGAGCCTTTGAAAACACTGTGATGATGATAAGGAGGAGAAGGAGATAATTAAAATACTCGTAGTTGCAAGTAACAGACACAAAGTTGCTTTGTTTTGTTTTTAAATTTTTGGCTGTGCTGCACAGCATGTGGGATCTTAGTTCCCCAATCAGGAATTGAACCCACCTCTCTGTAGTGGAAGCATGGAGTCTTAACCACTGGACCACCAGGGAAGTCCCAGAAACTGAGTTCTGACCTCTTTGAACAAAATGGGAGTTGATTCACTTAATCAAGGCAAGCCTGGAAGAATAGATTGGAAAAAATAGAATTGATGGGACCAAATGCCTCCAAAAGATTAAGAGACAGGAAATACAACAACCGTCATTTGTAGGAGACCACTACTCTTTCGTCAATCGACACCCCAGATCCTTGGAAGGTCATATGTCTGTTCGTGATGCCCAAGTCCTTGAGGCTAAGATTCTGGAAGAGACAGGCTTTAGACCTCTGGCTTCTATAAGTGGAGGAAAAGCATTGCTTTCCACCAAGATCTCACACCTGGGGAATAACTTCCAAATAAGGTAAGTGGATGCTGAAAAGCACAACGCCCCCCACGCCAAACCCCTGCCAAAAAATTCCAGTCATTGCAATGTCTATGATATATATTAATATTAATAGCCCTTCTATGATTTTTCCAGTCCCAGTATACTTGAATGCTATAAATATTCAAGATGAAAGTGTAAATTTTGTGTTCATCAATGAAAATGTCTTGCATAAACATTTAAGTCTTACCAAAAAGTCATACCCAGTCTAAAGAATAGCGTTTTCAGTTAGGACCTTCTCTATATGGAATTACTTCATCTCGGCCAGTAAGGGGAAAGCGTATAGGACAAGTCAAAGAAAGAGGTTACATGCTATCCAGCAGTGAATTATTACCTATTATCAAAACAGGAAGAAGAACAGAAAGCAGAACTAAACAAAATTATCTCTGTGGTAGAATTCCTAGGGCAATTGCCAGAGGCCAGAACACTCTCGTGTGGATGAGAGAACTTGAGAAGAACAAATAATTGAGGACAAAAGTTTTGAGTTTCTTTGTTGATCTTCCTGCTTCCCATGGTAAGCTGGGATTTTCACTTTAGTCATCTCCATATTTTGCAATATGATAAAGAGGTTATGTGATGATCCAGGACAGGGTGTCCTACCACACTAGACACAGTGTACCTACCACTGTTCTTCTAGCCAAGTGTGATTTCAATAGTCTAGAATTGCCAGTGATCAGATGAAATCTTTGATCCCCACTATTGGGTCCAGAAAGAATTTTGCATCACCTTTTCCCTGAGGGACCATGCTCACAGATTTTGGGGCATATGTGTGTTTTCTGTTGCTCAGCTATGTCTGACTCTTTGTGATCCCATGGACCATAGCCCACCAGGTTCCTCTGTTCACCGAGTTTTCCAGGCAATAATACAGGACTGGTTTGCTATTTCCCCCTCCGGGGGGTCTTCCTGACCCAGGGATTGAACCCGAGTCTCCTGCACCTCCTGCATTGCAGGTGGCTTCTTTACTGCTGAGCTACCAGGAAGCCCCCACAGACTTTGAGGATAAAATCCCAAAATAAATTTTAACAGAAATAATTGCCTTTCTATGGAAGAGGGCCACTAAACCATAATATCACCTACGCTAACCTTTTTTTTCTTTAGTTTCATCCCTTTCTTCCTCTCCTACGATATTGTGACATTACCTATTTTCTCCATCAAGCATTATTTTACTCTTCATTCTTCACTGAATTCCTCCTACAGTGTATATTTGTCAGAAACTAATTCTGTTGCAAAAGATAGAAACCCAACTCAAAATAAATTGAAGAAAATGTATCCACTCACACAATTTGGAAATCAGTCCAAACAGTAGATATGCAGGTATAGCCAGATCAAGGGACTCAAACTATGTCATCACTCTTTGATTTTTCTTCATCATTCTGGTACATTTTCCTCTATCCTGGCTTTATTCTCTACCAGATTCTCCTCTGTGGGGTCTAGAAGCTGCAGTTTAACATGGACATTGCAGTGGGAAAGGATAGCATTTTTCTCCCAGTGCCCATTAGCAGTCCTCCCACAATCAGGAATCATGACTGGTTCTTCTTTTGTCATATGTCCACCTCTGAACCAATCACTGGATCCAAAAGTATAAATTGATTGGCCAGCCTGGGTCACATGCCCACCCCTATGATAGGGGTGTGAAGTCCCTTGAAGGACCATCTCACTAAAATCCTCTGCCAAAGAAATGCTAGGCAGGCAAAAGAATAAGCAACTTCAGACAAACATATATTCAACCTTTACATTGATTCCCAACTTCCTTTCCTTTTGCTTCTTGTTTCTTGCTGTGGAATTCTGATCTGGATATTAAGCTGAGTCTCCGAAACACCCACCTGGTCCTGCCATGAACACCCTACACTTGAGATCCCAGGAGAAATATTGGCTTATAAGATAAATCAACAGAGAAATATTGTTTGGAACTTCTCTTGACCAAGTGTTCAGGGGTCCTGGGTCCCTGAGTGGACATTTATGTGTGAGTTGGACTGGGGACTTTTACTGGGCAGGAGGTACCAACACCTCATCAGAGCCATTTGCATGGAATTACTCTTTCTCAGAATTACATCATCCAGAATGGCATCCCAAAACACAGATTTATCACCAGTATAATGAAACTCATGAAATTTAATGTTCCATTCAATAATGTAGTAAAGTTTATTTGTAGACCTTTATCAGCTCCCTATGTAATAAAAGAAATCATATTTTCACCACATGCTTTTTTCTGATTTCTCCCTCTTATCCTGGGTTGTGAGGATGGCCCGCTTCCCTCTGCCAGTATTGGGAAAATACAGAGAGTGAAGAGATAAATGGGGCATGGGTACAGGCTTGCATGCAATTTGCATGTGATGCTGTGTGCCCAGGTATTAAATGTACCTTGTATTCTGCCCTTGAACAGAAAGCAGGACTGGGGAAGATAAAATACTTTTTGCCAAGAGTCCTGTTGTTGAAATACCTGTTCATTATGCCTTCCCCTAAGAATATGACAAATACTCCAATATTGGGGCTTCCCTCTGCCATTAGCTCTTACTGTTTTATTGTAGTAAACCAGGAACATTAATTACTGTGCAGACATGGTCCAGACACGGTATTTTGTATGTAGTACTTGTCTCTCTTATTTTCTGAGAACCTGTAGGTATTGTTCTAAAATTGAGATATATCTAACTTATATGTTTTTAGTTTTTTTAATCTGTACCATTTTAAAAGTTTTCATTGAATTTGTTACAGTATTGTTTTTGTTGTTTATGTTCTGGTTTCTTGACCATGAGGCACATGGGAACTTAACTCCCCAACCAGGGACTGAACCCACACCCCTGCATTGGAAGGCAAAGTCCTCACCATTAGATCTCCAGGGAAGTCCCTGAAAATTATTTTAATGCTTGTTAATACTTACAGGTAACTTAGCCTCTTCTGGTTTAAAACAGGGTCTCCAGGTGACTGTGAAGTAGAATTCCAGATCCCTTCCCCTACCATCTCTTTCTCTTTTGCTTGCCCTAATCCTCAGAGTCTGGGTCCATAGGAGCTGGTGTGTTTTCAAAGCACCAGGGAAGTGGTGATGTCTCATCTTCACCAGCTTTTTGGTTGGATTTCTTATCCTCACATCAGCCCCTAGCTCAAGTGGCCGCTGCTACAGTATTCCCCCAAACCACCCTAATAGACGCCCTGGGTCTTCATCCTAGAATTCTCTTCTTCTCTCCATGAGCCTCAGTGATGTTTCCAGACCTCCCACTTCCACCCAAACCCAAGGGGTCATGGCCAGAGTGGTGGTGAAAGGTGGTCAGTCTTTCTCCAACCAAACTGACTGTGCTGTGGTTTCTTTCCCTCTGTTGTTGTTTTTTGTTGCTAAGTCGTGTCCATCTCTTTCGCAAACCCAAAAGATGGCCCTAAATCTCCATGGGGTTGAAAAATAGAAAAAGAACCTGCACAGTCTAGAAAGAAAATGAGACAAAGGGTGGTTTGCGATGAGCAAGAGATCTGGATCTCTACTTCCCTCGTGTCAAGCTGGTTTTCTTTCTAGTTACTTTCATGCCCCCTCTGTTCACCAGCTCCTCCCCTTGCACCTCTACTAAGTGAACTTGGCTACACCTTCCTTAGTATCTCACGTTGCTCCCTTCAGCTGGACTTCTGCAAGTAACGATGCTGGCTTTTCCATCCTGCATGCTCATATGGAGGCCACAGGGATGGTTACCATGGACACCAATCCAGCCAAAAGACCTCAGGGCCTGTGCTTGAGATGGGAGGCCTCATCCCGTTATCCCCAGGGCTCCTTGGGTAGAGGAAGGGAGAAGAAGGGCATGGAGCACTGGTTACAGACAATGAATCCAATACCTTGGATGCAGAAGTTGCAGCAAGACATCAGTGCACATTGAGAAAGGCTCACTTTCACTGTGGTCCTTGCCATTTCTTCCTCCTCTTCTCCCATCCTGCTCTGTTTTCTTTCTTCATCTCTCTTTCTCTTTCCCTCTCCTGGCAGGCAGTGGAGTCCAACCTGGATTTCAATTCTAGCTCTGCCTTTTGCTAGCTGTGTGACCGTGATCGAGGAATTTAACCTCTCCGATACTTAATTCCATTGCCTATTAAACAGGGGTGAAGATACCTACCTCCATTCTCTAATGAGAACTAGATGAGAGAATGTCTGATATCTATCCAGGGCAAAGTAAACACCCAATTGATGTTCTCCATGGTGATCATGTCTCCCCTCCAGTAAGTCCTATTGAAACTATGCAACTCAGATTGGGACTCAAACCCATTGTCCTTTTTTTTTTTTTTTTTTTTTTTTTCAAATTTGTATTTATTTTTGGCTGCCTTGGGTCTTCATTGCTGCACATGGGCTTCTCATTGCAGTGGCTTCTCTTGTTGCAGAGCACAGGCTCTAGTGAGCACAGGCTTCAGTATTTGTAGCTCATGGGTTTAGTTGCCCTGTGGCATTTCAGCACGTGGGATCTTTCTGGGCCAGGGATCAAAACCTATGTCCTCTGCAATGGCAGGTGGATTCCCAACCACTGGACCACCAAGGAAGCCCCTCAAACCCACTGTATTTTAATTGAAATCGCCCACCTGGTCTCAGGACTTAATGAAGTTCAGGTGCTTTATGTCTCATTGCAGAAGAGTGATAGGTAAAAAGTAGATTTATTGAGAAAGATATACACTCCACAGACCGAGTGTGGGCCATCTCAAAAGGCTTGGAGAGCAGCCCTGAAATATGGGGCAGTCAGTTTTTATGGGCTTGGTGATTTGATAAGCTAACAGGTGAGTGGGAGGGTCACTCCAACTGTTTCGGGGAAGGGGTAAGGATTCTCAGGAATTGGAGCACTGCCCGCTCTCTGGCCTTTTATGGTTGGCTTCAGAACTGTCCTGGCACCTGTGAGTGTGGCACGTAGGTAGCACATTGTGATAAGCGTCTGATGAGGCTCAATCCACTGGAAGTTGAATCTTCCAGCAACATGGGCCTAGTTGGTTCTAACCAGTTTTTGTTTGTTTGTTTGTTTGTTTTGTCATATGCTCAATGCCACTATCATGCTTTTAAAAGTTGTGCCCTGCCCCCTTCCCTCCTGTCTCCCTATTCAACCAACAGAATTCACAGGGGCTGCAAGGTAGGAAACCGCAACTTTAATGAGAAGCTTGAGATTTCTTTTTATTCCAAGACGCTTAACATTTCCCACTGAGTTGCCTACATAGCCTACCTAGCCTCATTCTCCCAGTTAGATGTGCTTAACACTCTGGGCATCTTCTTACTGTAGGTGTATATTTTTCTGCTAAGATAATCAAATATGCCAGTAGGGCTGACGGAAGCAAAACAGAGCCACAGATAAGACAATTTCCCCGGCGCATAAAATGCAAAGGGGCTCTGAGCAGAGATGGCATGCCGAACGTCCAGGAGCACTGGGGAGATGTCTGGATCAGTGCAGGTTTTCATTAAGTTGAGAAAACTACGTTCGCTAAGGATATAGTCCTGGCCGTAGTCCTCTTGCACTTCAGGGGAAAGGTTGTCCAGGACAGTCCTCTCCAGCTTCTCCCACATTTGACTCGTGCCTGAGATGTCTGAGATGCAAGAAAAAAAAAAAAAAAGAGAGAGAGGCTCAGATGCTGGGAAGGCCAGAACAGGCATGTCCTACCCCTAACTGGGAAAAAGGCTCTTATAGATTGGTTTCTGTCAGGAAGGACATTCCCAAATGCCTTTTAAAGTAAGTGCTTTGTTTTTTTATTTTTTTAAGATTTTTGGATGTGAGTCATTTTTAAAGTCTCTACTGAATTTGATACAGTATTGTTTCTGTTGTTGATGTTCTGGTTGGTTTGTTTGTTTGTTTGTTTGTTTTGGTCAGAGAGGCATGTGGAATCTTAGCTCCCCCACCAGGGATTGAACCCACAGCCCCTGCATTGGAAGGTGAAGTCTTAAAGGGAAATCCTAAAGTATGTGCTTTATAATGGCAATTCTATTCTTTTAAACAGGCATACAGAACAGGACACAGAAGACTAGGTTTCCACAAACTGAACAGCTCATGTAACCAGCAGCCAGACCAAGAAAAGGAAAAACCAGCCAAGGCTCCTTTCCCAGGAGCAACTGTTCCAATAAACAAAATAGAGTTTTGCCTGACTTTAGACGCACACACACATGGGTACATGTATTGCGTAGTCAATAGCTTTCCATTCTGTAAACATGCCATAAATTATTGATCTGTTATACTATGATGGCCCTTGGGGTTGTTTTCAATTTGAGGCTCTTAGAAATAGTGTTGCCATAAACATTCTAGTACATATCTTTTCATGACTATTAAATACAATATACAATATAATGTATATATTATCTATGCCAATGTGCCAAGTCACCTCAGTTGTGTCCGACTCTTTGCAACCCTATGGACTGTGGCCTGCCAGGCCCCTCAGTCCACTTTTAAAAATATAGCAGTAATACCTGCGTATTAAGTTAAATATATGACATTGGGAATTCCTTGGTAGCCTAGTGGTTGGAATTCTGGGTTTCTACTGCCATTGCCCAGGTTAAATCCTTGGTCAGGGAAGGTCCCAAAAGCCTTGCAGCCAAAAAAGAAAAAAAAGTTAAAAAATAAAAAATCTTGAACATGATTTTATCTATTTAATAAATAAAACTTTCATTTTAAACAACACATTAAAATTTAACACATAATGATTAAATATATAACCATAATTTAATATAGAAGTAAATTCTTGCTTATTATAGAAAATTTAACAATATCTATGTGCTGTGCTGTGCTTAGTAGCTCAGTCATGTCCAGCTCTTTGTGACCCCATGGGGAATAGCCCACCAAGCTCCCCTGTCCATGGAATTCTCCAGGCAAGAATACTAGAGTGGGTTGTCATGCCCTCCTCCAGGGGATCTTCCCAACCCAGGATCGAACCCATGTCTCCCTCATTACAGGCCGACTCTTTACCATCTGAACTACCAGGGAAGCCCAAGAATACTGGAGTGGGTAACCTACCCCTTCTCTAGGGGATCTTCCTGACCCAGGAATCAAACCTGGGTCTCCTGCATTGCAGACGGGTTCTTTACCAGCTTAGCTACCAGGAAAGCCCAATAATATCCATATTTTACTTTAAAATATAGTAGCAATGTCTGCTTATTGTATAAATAATGAATAATAAGGAGATGCATATTTTTAAAAAATTACTCTCCTCTGAGGTCACTCACAGTTTTGTGTCATTTTACAGTCCCTCCTACTTCATAAACATATACATGTATGTTTGACTTCAGCTTAATTTCATTTCATTTGTGTTTTCACAAACAAAACGCAGAAAGGATCATACTAAATGAAAACACATATGGTATATATTTTTTGTTTGTTTGCAGGTTTTGTTTTTGGTTTGCTTGCTTAGTAATAAATCACAGACCTGCCTCCTGGTCAATGGCTCGAGGTTTAAACCAGAGCTGCAGAATTTTCCACCGAGCAGTTTTTAGTCACCACTTCTCAATCAAGGGACGAGCCAGTCGCTCCTAGTTTCCCCATTTCAGGCAGTGCTGCCATCAACAACCTAGCACAATATATCCTTTTGTTTTTCACCCTTTACTTCTTTAGGCTACTGTCCCCAGAGGGTGACGATCCGGTCAAAAAACAGGTATATTTTGAATTTTAATAGCTACTGCCAGATTCCTTTCCAGAAAGGTTGTAGCAACCCACACTCCCTCCTGCAAAGTGTGTGATTGCACAGGGATTGCTGTGGGGATGAATCTTGTTTGCCAGCCTGGGTGACTCCTGGATATCAGAACAGTGAGGAAGCCCAAACGGGGTTTCACTTGCTCATTTCTTTTCATGAAGGCATGACACCCTGACACCCATACTTAAAGAAATGATTGCCCTGACAATTACCACTCTGGGGGCTTCTTTGACTTGGAAAACATGTTTGCATGAACTATGGTTCCTCCAGCTGCTTCTTCCCTAGTCTCTGCTCTCACAGACTAGGGGGTTTCTTTTCCTTTCCACTTCCTCCCTCGCTGAACATCTCATGGACATTCTAATCACTCTTGCACCTGCCCTACCCACAATCCCCAAAGCTATGTTTATTGATGACAAAGCCACCAGCCTTTGATCAAACTTCATCTTCCTCTTCTGACATACTGTTGCCCATCCCCTGCCATTTTGAGGCCATGTACAATAAAACTGTTAAGATGACTGGGTTCCAAATCCAAACACTAGCTCATCTCAGCTCTGTGGCTTGAGAAATCCCTTAACTCCTCTGAGCCTCAGTTTTCTACCTATGAAATGGGACTATTGTGATGCCTGCCTCGTGTGTGTTCAGTCGCTCAGTCATGTCGCATCTTTGTGACCCCCGTGGACTGTAGCCCACCAGGCTCCTCCATCCATGGGATTTCCCAGGCAAGAATACTGGAGTGGATTGTCATTTCCTTTTCCAGGGGATCACATAAAATCTTAAAATGTGCTTGGAGTGCAAAATGTTCTAGCTATTTTTATTGCAAGGGACCCCAAAAATCTGATGTCTCCTTGAATGTCTTCAGAAATTCTGTGTCCCTAAAGATTCCTTTTCTCATCTCCCAATTCAAATGTCAAACATAAGTCCTCAGCCCTCTACCATCTGGCCTCTTACCTTTAGAGAGCCCAGCAAATATCAGCTTTATTTTTCATTTTACTTATTGTTTTTGGCCCCACTGTGTGGCATGTGTGGTGGGATCTTCCCTGTGATCAGGGATTGAACCCCAACCCCCTCAGTGGAAGCATGGAGTCCCAACCACTGGACTGCCAGTGTGAAGTGAAGGGGAAGTTGCTCAGTCATGTCCAACTCTTTGAGACCCCATGGACTATACAGTCCCTGGAATTCTCCAGGCCAGAATACTGGAGTTGGTAGCCTTTCCCTCTCCAGAGGATTTTCCCAACGCAGGAACTGAACCCAGATCTCCCACATTGCAGATGGATTCTTTACAAGCTGAGCCATGAGGGAAGCCCAAGAATACTGGAGTGGGTAGCCTATCCCTTCTTGAACGGATCTTCCTGACCCAGGAATGAAACCAGGGTCTCCTGCATTGCAGGTGGACTCTGAGCTATCAGGAAAGCCCACTGGGCCACCAGGGAAGTCCCCAAATGTCAGCTTTAAATTGAGAGCAGCTTGGTTTATGATATAAAAGAACCAGGCACTACACCAAGAGATCTGAGTTTTAATTCCCCACCACTGTGGTGTCATAGACGTCCATGCTGGAATATCTGTTACCCACCCTATAGGAGTGTCCTCGCCTGGTGAATGATGTCAAATAAACCTACCCCTCAGGGATGTGATGTAAATTAAGACATATACAGAAAGGATGGGAGTAAAATTGGAATGATAATTAAGGGAACAATTTACAATTATCCAGTAAAGTTGAAGACAATGAAAATCTATGACCCAGTCATCCCATTCCTGGGTATGTGTCATAGGAAAAATCACACACACACACACACACCACAGTACATGTGCCAGGAGCTCCACAGAATTGTTCACAATTGTCCAAAGAAGAAGGAAAGAAAGAAGAAAAAGTTGCTCAGTCGTGTCTGACTCTTTGCAACCCCATGAACTGTAGTCTGCCAGGCTACTCTGTCCATGGAATTGTCCAGTCCAGAATACTGGAGTGGGTAGACATTCCCTTCTCCAGGGGATCTTTTCAACCCAGGGATCAAACCCAGATCTCCTGCATTACAGCCAGATTCTTTACCATCTGAGCCACCAGGGAAGTCCAAAGCAACCCAAATATCCCATTGATAGTAGAAAAATTTGTGGCATTTTCACAGAATACGACACAGCAACAAAAATGGATGAAGTACAGCTATGCACAGCACAGAAGAATTGTGAAAACAATATTTTGAGAAAAAAGACAGACACAAAAGATTACATACATGTTGATTCCGTTCAAAGCTCTAAAACTAATAAAGGCAAACTATTGTTTGAGGATGCATGCATGCATGGAACACTGTCAAGAACAGCAAATAAATAATTGTTAGAGAAAGTACAGGAGGTTAAATGTTGCAAGGAGGAGAGAGCCAAAAGCAGAGAGGACCGTATGGGGGCTTCTGGGAGCTGGAAATGTTTAGGTTTTTTGATCTGGATGTTAAGTGCACGAGTTTCTATCAGTCTGCTAAACTGTGTATATGCGATATATTTCTCAATTTAAAAAATAAGATCAACAGCATCAAGAAGGAATGTATGGAAAATGGCTAGTGCCTGATAAGAGCAGCTGCCCCCAAATGCTAGCGATGACAATTTCACTGGGTCCTTGAAACAGTCACTTAATTGCCGGGCTGCTGTCTGGTCCGTAGTGCATCCTGCATCTGTGTTAGAAGTTTATGTGGGCTGTGTCACCAAGCCCTCAATGCCCCTGCCAGTTCATCGTTCTCCCCTTTTCCACTAGCTGTCAGGCAGCTTTCCTCGCTCTGTCTCTCAGGCTGTCACATTTGGCATCGTCTCCGACCCACCCTCCTTCTCCATCAACTCCCCTCAACTCTTTTCCCCACCCAGAGAGTCCCCAGGCTGAAAACCCCTCCCCAGACTTCACCTCCCCTCCACTCCTACAGTTCTGGTCCTACCTCTCAACCCAGATGGGCCACGTGTCTTTCCCCAGGTTTCCATCCCAGATGAACCCTTTCACCATCTCCTGGCTCCTCCTGGACAGCTCTGGGAGATTCCTGGCTGCCAAATACCTCAAGACAAAGTTCTGCTTTTCTTTTAGATTTACATCTGGTGTGTTTGAGTTAATATTCAAACCTCTAGGGTTTGTTCTTTAGCATGTTAGGCATCCCTCTCCCAGTGTGTGGTTTTTTATTAGACATGCTCTTTTACCTCTTTGCTTAAATCACCAATTAAATGTTTGATGGCCCAGAACTAAGGACGGAGCCATGGGGGGTCATTTGCCTCTCCCTAGAGTCCAGAAATTCAGCAAGAGGAGAAGAAAGGACAGCCATCTCCTCCCGGGGTAGAAGGAGGCAGATCATATCCATATCCTCCAGAGGGGATGAGGTGGTGTTTGAAAAAATACATGACATCAATATAATTTGTTGGTGTGAGGAGGCAGGGGAGCAACTATACATTGCAAAGCCGGGCACTTGGCCGTCAGTGCTTGAAAGAGGGACTTCCCAGGTGGCGCTAGTGGTAAAGAACCTAGCTGCCAATGCAGGAGAAGTAAGAGACGGGGGTTCGATCCCTGGGTCAGGAAGATTTTCAGGGGAGGGCATGGCAACCCACTCCGATATGCTTGTCTGCGGAATCCCATGGACAGAGGGGCCTAGCGGGCTGTAGTCCCCAGGGTCGCAAAGGGTCGGACACAGCTGAAGCGACTGAGCACACATAAACGCTTAAGAAAGGCCCGCCCATCCCAACCCCATTTTGGTCCTCCGCTGACAGGTTCAATTTGACCTCTGTCAGAACAGAACCTCTGTCAGAATCTCTTCCAGAATGAACACTTCAGGGCTCTTGGGCTCAGACACCTACTTGTTTTGAAGCCTCCGGGCTGGATGACAGAGACTTTAACTCCCCATTTGGACAGCTCTTGTCGCAGGACTGATGAAAACATGATCAGAGCTGCCTTGGATGAGCCATAGGCTGCCATTTTCTGCATTGGAACCCCTCCTAGGGAATAACAAGAGGAAAAAAAAAAAAATCAGGTCTGAGGTTTTTATTTGTTCATCCACTAAGTTTTTAGATGGCACCTACTTCATGCCAGGAGCTGGAATCAGCAATGACTAAGGCAGACAAAGGAAGACAAGGGCCCCCGGTACCCGGGTAAGAGTGTGTTCCTGGTCACGCTGCTGTCTGGCTTCCTTTGCTTCTGCTTTCCACGGCTGTTCCATCACAGCTGGTCCAATGACAAACCAAGTGTAAGGCTCAGTCTCTCCCAGCAATTAAGCTAATGTAATAAAGAGTATCTGCCCAACCTCTGACCTTCCGGTTTGGCCAACCTACATTCTGAGGTCCTGGGTAGACATATGTTGGGGGGAAGGAGGGGTAGAATGGGCACTGTTCACTCCATTACTGTACTTGTACTTGGGCTTAACACGTTGCTGCAAGGAGTAACAGACACCACAGGGAACTGTGGGATATCTCTGTAAGAGGGTATGACCCGTCAGAATGGCCGTCATCAAAAAGACTCTAAGTAATAAATGCTGCAGAGAGAGTTTGGAGAAAAGGGAACCCAATTACTGTAGACAGTGACTGCAGCCATGAAATGAAAAGATGCTTGCTCCTGGGAAGAAAATTGCAGCCCAGTAAAACTGGGGGGCAGGGAACACAGGCATTGAAGAGATACCTAGAAGAGCTAATATCAATTAGCATTATTCTTCTTACATGATTATTAAAGCTGTGGTCTAGGATTTCCCTGATGATCCAGCTGTTAAGACCCCACGCTTCCAATGCAGAGGGTTCAGGTTTGACCCCTGGTGGGGAACCTAAGATCTTACAGGCCAGGCAGTACAGCCAAAAAAAAAAATTTTTTTTTTTTTTTTAAATAAATCTTTGGTCTGGCTCACATAACTTCCTTTTGGGAAACATTCTCCCTTACCCCTCTGTCTTTGCAGGAAGGCTGTCAGTCAGGGGTACTGTGATCATTAAGAGAGGCTGACTGGCCAATCATGATCTTGCATCCCCTGGCCGTGGAGACTGGGTTGGGGCTGTGCATGTGACTTCAACTGAGCAGAGTTCTGATATAGATTGTGAAAGGGAGATAGCTTTATCATTTATTCCTGGATATCTACATGTGATAATGGTGAAATGTCAGCGCTCCCGGGGCCGTTTTGGTCACCACCTCACAGAAGGTAAGTAAAAGAAAGTGGTGACAAGTGAGTTCAGAAAGCTAGAGGTGGAGGGTTGTGGACTGAAATGGAGATGGAACTGGGGGAAGAGTTATGATCACCCTGAAGCTTGTTTGCAACTGTCAGTGAGCTTGTAAACTCCTACTTCCTTCTTTAAGTTCCTTTGAGGTTTGGCCCTGTCACTTAAAAGAAAGAGTCCTGAAGCTTAACAATGATGCAATTTCAATATAGAATCTGGCATCAAATGTTAAACTCTGATTCCTGCTTGCCACGTATTTAAGCTGCTTCTTATTGAAGTGATTAAGAGTTCAATATCCAATTCCTTCCTTTGACCCGTGAGAAGGGCCAAAGAAGCTAAAGCAACTTGTTCAAACTTTCAACCCAGTTTGGACAGTTAGACTTGTCATTTCTTCACGGTTTTTAGAGATGAGGTGTGTGTGGCCAGCTGGAAGGCAGGTTAGCAGAGGGCAGCAGTTAAGGGCTGGCTTCTGGAGCCAACTGCACCTGTGTTCAAAGCCAGTTAAAGTTGGGAAAACCAGGTCATGTTTATGCACCTATCTTTTGATCTATAAATTAAGAGTAAGGATAATACATGGTCACAGGATGGTTGTGAAAGCTGAGTGAGTGAGTGGTACAAAACAGGCTCCCTAATAGACCTTCCTGTTATTTGCCCAGGCACTGGGTTGTTTAAAAGCTTCCTCAGGTGATTCCAGGGGTCAGATCTGGTTGTTAAATGCTTCTCAAGAACATCTCTGAATGTTTTCCATGTATATTTCTGTCTTCTGGACGTGTAAATGTTAATACAGCTTGGGACCTGGGAAAACTGAGGTTTATGTTTCAGTTGTAGAAGTTGTGACTCAGAAGTTGGATAGCGACCTGGCATTGCTGTCTTATCTTTGATCTAAGTCTCAGAGATGTGGGTGGGGCAGGGGGAGGGCAGGGGTAAGGTATGTTGTGTTTCAAGAGTCTGAAATTAAATCTAAGTCTATGCCGGAAGAAAGTGTTTCTTGTTTATATGTTTGGTTTTGATGGATCTTGAGCTGTATGTGCCTTGGTCAAAATATATTTCCCTTAAATTATGTTGACTGAAAGCATATCTCAGAAGGTTGCATTCTGTATGATTCCATTTATATTACAGTCTTGAAATAAAATTATACAGATGGAGAATAGATTTGTGGTCGTCAGAAGTTGAGGTGAGGGTGTGGATGTGGTCCTGAAAGGGATAGCTCAAGGGATCCTTTTGCTGAAACATTCTGTATTTTGATTGTGTTGGTGGTTTTAGAAAGCTATGCATACGATGAAACTGCACAGAATTACACACACACACACATAAATGGATGCAGATAAAACTGGTGAAGTCTGAATAAGCTCTGTGCATGGTACTGATGGTTTTGATGTCACACTATAATTACGCAAAATGTTATCTTTAGGGAAGGCTGAGTGAAGGGCCAACAGGACTTCCCTGTACATTTCCTTGCAGCTTCCTGAGAATCTATACTTATTTCCAAATAAAAAATTTTAAAAGGCATACTCTCTTTAAGACATTTTAAGGCAAGAGAATTGCCTAGCTCCCATGTAGGTCTTTGGATGTACCAAGATCATAGGGTCTCTTAACATTTTGGTAAATAAAACTAAAAATTTAGGTTTTTTTTTTTAAGCTTGTCATGGGACGCCCCTGGATTTCCCTGGTGGCTCATTGGTAAAGTATCCGCCTGCCAATGCAGGAGATGCGGGTTCGATCCCTGGGTTGGGAAGATCTCCTGGAGAAGGAAATAGCAACCCGCTGCAGTATTCTTGTCTGGAGAATCCCATGGACAGAGGAGCCTGGCAGGCTACAGTCCATGGGGTTGCAAAAGAGTTAGACATGACTTAGCGACTAAATAACAAAAAATAGGAGGCCCCCAAATCAAGGTCTGGCTAATCTGAAACATAAAAGATGAGCCCCCTAAGCACACCAGAGTGTGAAACATTTCTGCTGAGGCTGCAAGCAAATTTAAAGTGACAGCGTACTTGTCTGTCACTCCATCCCACATGCACCTCCATCACAGACTGGGCTAATGCAAAAGCAAAACTTTGCCTGTAGAGGGATACTTGCTCAGGAGATATTAAAATTGAATGCTGGGGTTCCCGTCAATCGATTCTAAGTAGCCAGCGCTGGTAAACTGCCCAGAATATGAGGTGACCTGTTATTAAGCAACTTAATGGAACACCCAGGCAACAATGGGACTTGTTTTAACCATCTGCATACAAACCTATGGACTATTTTGCTGCTGCGGTGGTTGCTTAGTTGCTAAGTCATGTCTAACGTTTTGCAACCCCATGGACTGTAGCCCACCAGGCTCCCCTGTCTGTGGGATCTCCCAGGCAAGAATACTGGAGTGGGTTGCCCTTTCCTCCTTCAGGGGATCTTCCCAACCCAGGGATCAAACCCTCATCTCCTGCATCGGAAGGCGGAATCTTTACCACTGAGCCAGCAGGGAAGCCCCAGGGACTGTTTCCATCCTTCACAACTGCAAACCATCCATCTCCCCTTGGTGGGGCCACCATGAATGCAGCATCCCACCCCCTTCTAAATCTACCAGTCTCCCCTACCCAGTCTTTCTGCCTCGGGGAACTACTCAGTGACTCTGTTGTCTGGCAAGAACAAACTCAGCATTCACATTTGTCATCTGTCTGGGGTTCCTTGTCTTGGACTTCATGGTGTAGAGGGAACCTTGAAGTTACAATCCTGCAGCTTACAGAACTGTGAGGCCTTCCCCGACCCACCCCCCACCATCCCCTAAGGTGGGGCTCAGTCCTAGTCTTTGCCTGACTCATTTGGTGCTGGACAAACAACAGGTTAGTAACCTTTCAGTTCTAGCAGTCAAGTGCTCTTGAGGTCCTCTGAGGAAGCACAGGGCCTCAAAGGCTCCTCATACGCACAATGATCCACACCTACCAGATCATCTTTTTCCTGACCAAAAGCTGACATACGGCTTTCCAAGTGGATGTCCTATAACACAGGGCGGAATAACTGCAACTTTTCAGCCCGAAGCTGTATAGGTAGGGTGTGATATTTTGATTTATAATAAATATGTATTTGGTCATGGTCATTGTTTCTGGCACTGGGCTTCTAAAGCCCCGGGAGTTTCCTAAGGCAGCGGTCCCCAGCCTTTTTGGCACCAGGGACTGATATCATGAAAGATGATTTTTCCACAGACAGGAGGTGGGGGGTGGGGATGATTTCAGGATGATTCAAGCACGTACATTTATTATGTACTTTATCTGTGATCTAACCCTGCCACTAATCTGACAGGAGGTACTAGTCTCAGGGCTGGATGTTGGGGACCCCTGCCCTAAGGGACAGGAGCTGCAAAGGTTAAAGGAGACTTTTGTCATGTTAATGAGGCAACCAACAAAACCCTCTCCTAAGGATGGGGCTGGTTGCCACTGGATTCAATCTTGTGATTAGAGGGTTGGAACTTTCAGTTTTACCCCCACCTCCATCTCCAGTGAGGGGAGAGGGGAGATTGAGATCAATCATCAATGGCTAACGATGTAGTCAATCATGTGCTCTAACGAAGCCTCACGAAAGCCCCAAAGGAGGGCATTGGGAGAGCTTCCAGGTCAGTGACCACATGGAGATTGGCTTTCAGAGAGCATGGAAACATCTCACCCTTTCCCCATGCCTTGCCCTGTGTAGCTCTTCATCTGGCTCTTGATCTGTATCCTTTAATATCCTTTGTAATAAACCAGTAATCCAGTGAGTTGAGCTGCTCTAGCAAATTAATCAATCCCAGCAACAGAGTAGTTGGTACCTCTGCTCTACAGCCCATCGATCAGAAGCACAGATGATAACCTGGGCTTGTGTCCAGGATCCACTGTTTGTTTGCCCCCGTGTTTGCCTGATATGTCCTTGTTTGGTAGCCTGGAAGAGTGAGAATTTAGAGTAAAAGACCTAGGTACCAACCCTCATTCCATTGCTTACCAGCTGGATGATCCTGGGCTAGAATGTGCTTAATCTAGAAGGAATTAGTCTCTGCATCTTGCAGATAGATGTTAGAATTGAATCCAAAGTGGGGATGGGCGGGTGATTGGGGGGACAGTCCTATAGGACTGAGCCCTCAACCAGCGGGACCTGATGCTATATCCAGGTAGAGAGCATCAGAATTGAGTTGCATTGTAGGCACCCTGCTGGTATCTGAGCATTGCTTGTTGGTGTTGGGGAAACTCTTCTCTGCGATTTGGGACCAGGTGCGGGACACATTTATAGGGGTACCAGGGTCCCATATCCACAGCAACTTTCTCATTCTCTAATATCTTCCCAAGACAGTACTCTCATGACCTTGTCTTGGGAGAAAGCAGTGAGGGTTCCCAGCTGGTTTCTGCTTCCTCCAAGGTCAAGTGAGTCATTTCAAGTAACAAAGTCCAGGGAATTCCCTGGCAGTCCAGGGGTTAGGGCTTCTCTGCTGAGGGCCAGGGTTCAATCCCTGGTCAGGGATCTAAGAATCCCCACCTCCATCCCCCTTCCCCCCAAAAAAGAACAAAGTTCATTACTATATTGCACCTTTCCAACTCAAGAACACAGACCAGGGCTTCCGTGGTGGTCCAATGGTTAAGATTCCATGCTTCCACTGCAGGGGACATGGGTCTGATCCCCTCATTGGGGAAGTTCTGCATGCTACAAAGTGCAGCCAAAAGGGAAAAAAAAAAAGAACACAGACCAACCCAGGAGAGGTAGGTTTGCTTACCTTGTTTAGGTACGGATAACAGAAATTTGAGATTAATAGCATCTCCCCAGTCCCTGGGGATTTAACAAACTGTTCAGTAACAAAGAAATATCTAAGACCTTGTTCAAAGTGTGATTGAGAAGCAAGGGCAGCAGCTAGGAGTCTATTAGAAGTGCAAGCCCTCGGGTCCCACTCCAGACCCACTGAATCAGAAATTCTAGGGATGAGAGCAGGATTTTTTTCTTACTGTGATAAAACACACAAAATGTAAAATTCACCATCTAACCTTTTTAAGGTGTACAATGCAGTGGCTTTTAGTATGTTTACAATATTGCGCAACCAACAGCACTATTTGGTTCTGTATTTTCAATGCCCCAAAAGGACACCCCGTAACCATTAAGAAGTCACCTCTCACACCTTTTCCCTCCAGGCCCTGAGAACCACTAACCTGCTTTCTGTCTCTATGGGTTTGCCTGTGTTGGACATTTCACATAAATAGGACTGCCCCAAGATGTGGCCTTTTGTGGCTGGCCTCTGTCACTTAGCACGATCTTCTCAAGGTTCACCCTTCAGTGTATCAGTGCTTTGTTCCTTTTTGTGGATTAATAATATTCCACCGTGTGGACAGACCACATTACGTTCATCAGTTCATCAGTTGATGGACATTTGGATTGTTCCCATCTCTAGCTATTGTAAATAATGATGCTATGAAGACCTGTGTACAAGTTTTTGTTTGAACACCTGTTTTCTGTTCTCTCAAGTACACACTTAGGAGTAGAATTGCTGAGTCATACTGTAACTCTATGTTTAATTTATTGCTGCTGCTGCTAAGTTGCTTCAGTCGTGTCTGACTCTGTGCGACCACATAGACGGCAGCCCACCAGGCTCCCCAGTCCCTGGGATTCTCCAGGCAAGAACACTGGAGTGGGTTGCCATTTCCTTCTCCAATTTAATTTATTGAGGAACTGCCAAATGTTTTTCACAGAGGGTGCACCATGTTACATTCCCACCAGCAATTCAGGAGCGTTCCACTTCCTCCACATCCTGGCAGATCAAGTGCTGTTTTCTGATTTTTCATGACATCACCCTAGTGGGTGTGAAATATTACCTCATTTAAGTTTTGGCTTCCTGTCATTGTTTTTAAGTAGCCCTCTTGCTGATATTAATGCATCCAAAGTTTAAAAAAATTGTCCAGGGACCAGTAGCATTCACTTAGGAACTAGTTACGAAATACAGACTCTTAGGCCCTCTCAGACCAATTCAGTCAAATCCTTCATTTTAACAGGGCCGCCCGATGCAAAGAGCAGACTCATTGGCAAAGACCCTGATGCTGAGAAAAATTAAAAGCAAAAGGAGAAGAGGGCAACAGAGGATGAGATGGTTGAATGGCATCACCGACTCAGTGGACATGAGTTTGAGCAAACTCGGGGAAATAGTGAAGGAGAGGGGAGCCTGGCGTGCTGCAGTCCATGGGGTCACAGAGAGCCAGACACGACTGAGTGACTGAACAACAGCAACTAGGTGATCACCGTACACAGTGTTTGAGAAGCACTAATGTAGGCGACAGCCCTAAACTGCTAACACTTCCTCATCATTGCTTAAACACACTAGAGTTAGGGTCTGTGGTTTTTCTGTTTGTTTTGGGGGGTTTTTTGCCTCCCATTTTTGCCTGGTATCCTTGTTTGGTAGTCTGGAAGAGTGAGAGGAACACAGAATTTGGAGTCAAAAAACAGACCTGGGTACCAACCCTGACTCCACTGCTTACCAGCTGGATGATTCTGGGCTAGAGCATTCTTGATCTAAAAGGAATTAGTCTCTGCATCCTGTAGATGGATGATTCTGGGCTAGAGTGTTCTTGATCTAAAAGGAATTAGTCTCTGCATCCTGTAGATGAATGATTCTGGGCTAGAGCATTCTTGATCTAAAAGGAATTAGTCTGTGCATCCTGTAGATGTTAGAAATGAATGACTTGAAGTATGTAAGCATCTAATTAAACTCAGCCGAAGACGTTCACTCCATCTTGCTCTCCCCTCTCCCCCATTTTCCTGTGCTTGCTCTGGCTAGTTTTAAGGAAGTAGATCTCATCTTTGCCTTCTTCTCACATTACCGAGCAACTAAGACTGGCTGAATGATTTGCCAGATGGTTCCCTTAAGGCAGCTAGTTCGATAAGGGGGGAGAAAAAAGAAATCCAGGCATGATCCCATAGTCAATTTCTACCGACTAGGGCTTCCCTGGTGGCTCAGTCAGTAAAGAATCTGCCTGCAGGACAGGAGACATGGGGTTCAATTCCTGGGTTGGAAGATCTGCTGGAGAAGGAAATGGCAACCCACTCCAGTATCCTCGCCTGGGAAACCCCATGGACAGAGTTGCTTGGTGGGTTACAGTCCCTGGGGTCACAAGAGTTGGACATGACTTAGTGACCAAACCACCACATGGACTAAGTCAAACTGAACTCAAGGTTGGATCTGCCTGTAATTTGTAGACTTGTAAGACTCTCTGTGAGACCAAGGACTTTGGTGCAGTTTTTCACACATTTTTAAACAGCTTGATGTGATGGGTGTCAACTACAAATCGGCACTTGCCAAGATCGCTGCGAACGACTGAACAACAAGGGCATTCACCATCTGCCTCGATGGAGACTGAACCCTGCACTGTTGCAACTGTTGACCTTTAACACCCGCTGAGGGAGTTCAGGGTGAAGTAAGGCACTCTGTGCTTCTGATGGCATGGGTCTTTAGATAGATGTTTTAGGAACAGATTTTATAACCTCAACCTTTGCATCTCCTCATATCTAGAAAAGCAATAAATCCCTTCATGGTGACATCAGATCCTCTCGACTAGCAGAAACCTTTTTGTAAATGAATGCTTAATGGTATTGAACTCCCCCCCTTCACCAAAATCTTATATATTGGCCTTCCCCTACTACCTCTTTTGGAGAGTCTCTAAGAACTATCCGAGCTGCTGCCTTCCGGGCTGCATTTTTTTGCCCACAATAAAACTCAACTCGCACCTCTCAAGTTGTGCATCTTTTTAGTCGACTTGGGCAACCATCACTATCTCTCAGTAGAGAGATCCCTGTTACTAGAGTGCCTTCTGCAACTGTGCTAAGTGCTCAGAACCCACAGTGCATCTAGCTCTACGGTTGACACCAGAAGTTCTCAACTGGGGGTGCTTCTGCACCCCACCCCCACCCCCAGTGGCCATGTGGTAATATCTGAGGGTTTCTCAGCGCTGTGGGTGGGTACTACTTACATCTAATGAACCAAGAACACGTGTTGCTAAACATCCTGCAGAGCATCAGACAGCCCCCCTCAGAAAGAATTAGCCTCCCCACATTATCAATAATGTGGAAGCCAGAAATGCTGCCTTCGACTCAGGTGCTGTGCCACCCTGTCATGACAGGAGATGAAAGGGACCCATAGACAAGTGGGGTGGCCTGCCTTCAGATCACCCAGTAATACAAGAGCACAGTTCAGAGCACAACCGGCTCAAAATCCCTGAGGCCTGAGTCGTTTTGATAAGGTTTGCTTTTAGCTGTTCTCACTCAAGTACAGCTTGCAACATAACACAGGTATTTGCTCTGCAATTTCTTAAGAGGACAGCTGGCCAGAAAAGACTTTCAGGTCTCTCAAACATAAAGATTTTTCACCTGCCCTTTGTCCCATCAATCAGTCATCTCTCCCTTCCTTCAGTCCTTGGTTAAATATTTATCAAACTGCCTTGCTGGGATTTAGGTTAAAGAGCTATCCTATTCTGTGGGAGGGATGAGAAATGAACTTGCTTACATGGCAGGGGCAAATGTCCTCCCGGGTAGGTTGTGGTCAAATCTGGAAGTCGTGGCCTATTGGGCTTATCGGCGCAGGAGCTGTCGTGTGTGATAGGAAGCGGCAGGATGAAATGCCAGGTACTGTCACAGGCAGGCATGGTGATGCCAGCGGCGGGCAAGATGAAAAGCCACAGGGGCACACAGAGCCAGCCTCTTCATGGTGCACGGCCTTTGAGTCTCTTACTCTACTACACGCCAGGTTCAAGGCTGATGCTTAAATCCATGTCATTTCATTCCATCTCACCATGGCCCTAAGAAGGAACAATCATTTTTATCCCCTTTGTAAAATGCACGAGCTGCAACTCAGATTCAGGACTTTGTCCTGGGTCACTCTACTGTCAGCGGAAAAGACAGGATCAAAACCTATGCAGTTTATCCCCACTCAGCTTCCTGGCTTTCTCTCCTTTCTGAAACCTGATTCTATCTATATAGCTACATGCTGCCTCACTTGTTCTTTCTGTTTCTTGTTGCTTTCTTTGGAGAGGAGGAGATGTAGGAGGGAAGGGTGTATTCATAATGCAATCGACTCTTGTGTGCATCTCCTGGAGAAGTCTTTAAAGAAGCAATGTTTCTGCCCTGCCCCAATCCTGGAACTTCCTGTCTACTGACCCTCTTTACACCTGGGTATGGGGGCGAGGCTAAAGCTTGCAGATTAATAGGCAGAGGAACATGGTAGAGGTGATCCTTTGGGAAAAGTCTCTGACATGATGTTAACACAAGATCCCGCCTGAATCAGTGGGAGAGGCAGTGACTTGGTGGATCAGAACATGGGGCCAAAGTTCAATTCCAGTTCTAGCTGCAGGGCTGGTTACATAACTGTTATGAAACTTGATTTTCACAACTGCAAAAGGAGGATACTAATACTTTGCGGGGTTGTTGGGATCATATATCTGATGGCATCCCCAAAATGTCTAAAACCTAATAGTTGTTTGTGTAATTGCTAAGTCATGTCTGACTCTGACCCCATGGACTATAGCCTGCCAAGTTCTTCTGTCCGTGGCATTTTCCAGGCAAGAATGCTGGAGTAGGTTGCCATTTCCTTCTCCATAATGCCTAATGGATGCTTCCTAATAATTATTAACATCTGTTAGATGTCTACTATATGCCAGGCACCACTCTAAGTACTTTAACATCAGTTCTATTGGTCACAACTGTCCATCTTCCAACCACTCTTTGACTCTGACCCTCTTGCCTCCCTCTTATAAGGATTCTTGTAACCACATCAGACCCACCTAGATAACTCAGGATGATCTCTGCCTTTCAGATCCTTAACTCAATCATACCTACAAAGTCCCTTTTGCCAGGTAAGGTCACATAATTCAGGTTCAGGGAATCATGGCGTGGATATATTTTTTGAGAGATCATTATTCTCTACCAGACCAGTTGTCTATTGACAGTATCGTGAGACACTGTCTTTGGGGTTACTTGCTATGCAGCCTTGAATAAATGGAACAGAGTTATCAGTTCCAGCTTAGCTCCTCCTGGCTGATGCAAACTTCCATGATAAATCTACATGATATTCTTGTCATGCAGAGGGTGGCCAAGGTGCCAAGCTCAAGACAACCTGAAGGGTCGGGGCAGCCAGGAGCTCCGGGAGAACTTTGGAGAACACTTACTAGTGACTGGCTCTCTCTCTCTCCATACCTCCATCTTCAAAATGAGAAAAAGACCAGCATGTACTTCCAAATAAGTACATTTTCCAAAATTACTATTACATTAGCTTTGCCAAGAGACTCATCGTCAAGCTGTCATCATCTTGGATGTTAATTTCTGTGGATTAGTAGTAGGCTATATAGTGCCTTTTACACATCCCGTGACTTTTCTGATTTTTGTGTTACAGTCTAGCTTCTTTTCTCCTTGCTTAAAATCTCTTCCATTGTTCTGCAAAACACTCATCAGCAAAGTGCAAGGGATTCTGCTGAATTCCTCTGCTCCTCATCGATAAGGTAAACTGTATGTATGGTTTAAGATCTTTGGCGCCTGTCTTCTTACAAACGCCCGCGCTGTCAGGGACATATGCTTCCTGTCTGCTCTGATTTCATGCTACTGTTCTAACAACTTTATAAAAACCCTGGGTGACTTCTGAGTCCTGTAAATGAACCCACTGCTGGGTTTTCCCTGAAACATAAGGATTCGGAGCTGGGTGTGATGAAGGAAGACTCCACGCATCCAGGTGGATGGAGTGAGAGGCTCCGGTGAGTGACTGGCTAAGAGCAAAGGAGAGAAAGGCACGGGGATAAACAAACCAAAGAAAGCTCAAAGCTCTGAAACCTAAAGACCAGGAGATGAACAGAAAGAAGTTAAGAGAGCAAACTTTTGAGTTGCTAGTAGCAAGTGTAGCTTCAAACATGTTGACTTGATGATGATGGTAAAATAATGGAATGGAAATAATTAAGGCTAGGTGTAAAGGTTTTGCATGTCTAGTGGTGAGAATAGGAGTGAGATGTGTGATTTAATACTCAAAAATTTTCCTCTAATGGAAACATGTGATAAGTGAAATTGTTAGTTAGTCAGTCATGTCCGACTCTTTGCGACCCCAAGGACTGTATCCCACCAGTCTCCTCTGTCCCATGGAATTCTCCAGGCAAGAATACTGGAGCGGGTAGCTATTCCCTTCTCTAGGGGATCTTTCTAATCCAAGAGTCAAACCAGGGTCTCCTGCATTGCAGACATATTCTTTACTGCCTGAGCCACCAGGGAAACCCAAACATGTGACAAGTCAGTTCAAAGTCTTGGCTTAAGGACTTCCCTGGTGGTCTAGAGGTTACGACTCTGTGCTTCCAATGCAGGGTGTGCAGGTTTGATCTCTGGCCAGGGAACTAAGACCCTACATGCCATGTGGCATGGCCAATTTTTTTTTTTTTTTTTAAGGCTTAGAGGCCAAGTTGAAGATGTATGAATGGACATCCTCGTAGCATAAATTCATCATTTGTCTATTCATTCATCCATTTTTCCATTCCTTTGCACCCTTGCATTTTTCCATTTATTAATTGAGCTTTTACTTCATGCCAGACACTGGGCCCATAACAGATAGTGTGCATATTAGTGAAATGTAAAATAAAATCTTATGAACGAATGAGCAGCTCAAAGTTGAGAACAGAGGAAGAGAAAAACTTCCTTGCCACTGTGTCAGGCAAAAGGCAATGATAGGTCATTTCAGTAAATATTTGTTGAATGAATGAGGCAAAGAAGCATGTGAGACTTCTAGAAGTACCAGACTGAGGAAACTGAAGTTTTTGCAGAGGTGAAAAATGTGAAGGCTAAATTCAGAAGAAAGATAAGGGTGAAGTACTGCCAATGTGTTTTCTCAGGATTGGTTTGCTTTAGCAAAAAAATTGGAAATATTTTGGGGTTCTCATAAAAGTTAAAATACAACACTCATTGCTCTTAACCAACTTAGACCTCTCTCTCTCCATCCTTTCCCCTCCTCCCTCCCTCTTTTCCTTCCTTCCTTGCAACCAGCAGTGTTAATGTTGAAAGTGTTAGTTACTCAGTTGTGTCCAACTCTGCGACCCCAAGGACTGTAGCCTGCCAGGCTCCTCTGTCCATGGAATTCTCCAGGCAAGAATACTGGAGCGGGTTGCCATTCCCTTCTCCTGGGGATCTTCCTGACCCAGGGATTGTGCCTGGGTCCCCTGCGTTGCAGGCAGATTCTTTACTGTCTGAGCCACCAGGGAAAGTAGCAATGTTAGCAACACACTCAAATAGCTGTAAAATTCAAGGAAGTTGCTAAGTTAGAACCAGGGAAGAAAATATCAGGGACAATATTAACTGTCTAAAAAAAAAAAAAAAAAAACACCTTCCCCCTTGAAACATAAAGAAACCCAAATCAGATGAACAAATAGATGGACTTTTATTTAAAAAAAAAATCTTACTCAGAGCCAACTGAGCCAACAGTGAAGATCGGCATTCCTCTACGCAAAGACAGGATCCTGGAGTTTAGAGCCCATCCTCTAGGCTTCCCACTTACCCACACAGTGACTTCCCCAAACAACCCCCTGGACACCACTCAAAGCCTACTAAGGTTCTGAGGAACCCCAATTTGTAGGTTTATCATATATGGCCTTTACTATGCTGAGGTAGGTTCCTACTATGCCCATGTTTTGAAGAATTTTAACCATAAATGGGTGCTGAATTTTGTCAGTCTTTTTCTGCATCTACTGAGATTATCACATGGTTTTTATCTTTCAATTTGTTAATATGGTGTATCACATTGATTGATTTGCATATATTGAAGAATCTTTGCATCCCTGGGATAAACCCAACTTGATCATGGGGAATGAGCTTTTTGATGTGTTGCTGAAATCTGTTTGCTAAAATTTTGTTTAAGATTTTTGCATCTATGTTCATAAGTGATATTGGCCTGTAGTTTTCTTTTTTTGTGTTGTCTTCGTCTGGTTTTGGTATCAAGAACCCCAGTTTGGGAATATCTATTCTAGGAGAAAGAATTTGACATCACCGGCATGAGCATTTTTTTATGGAAGGGAGATGTTAAACCCTTGACTTGTTAGCTATCTGCCCTTTGAAATGGAGAGAAATGAGCCATCAAATGTCACACCCTGTCCCAACTATCTTGAGATTGCAAAACAATGGGAATAATGTTATGGAAAATGCTAGTTGGCAGCCAACAGAGATACGGATCACTGACAGTGCCAGAAGAGTGAAGACATGTGCCTACTCATTGTCCAAGGAAAGACAGAGGGTGCAGGTGCTGGGAGGCTGGAAAACACAGGTCCTCTGTCACGCTGATGTGAACTGTATGCAGGGTTTCCTGGCAAATCTAGGAAGCTTGTGCGTTAGCAGTCACGCTGTGAGGATGTGTGAGAACCCTAAATCCCCAATAATGAACAGATGAGTTAGAAGATAGGTAAGAGTCAGTACAAGAAAGGTTTTGTACTAAGATCAAAGGCAAACACAGGATTTGACTAATCTTCACCCAGCCCTCCATGAGAGTCTTGTTTTCTTGTTCAGCCCACAAAGAATGCTGCAAGCTGCATCTTGCAGGACTGGCACCCACGACCTTGTGGGGGAAAGGCAAGCTCACCTGCCATGCTGCTGATGTTCACCAGCCTCCCCCTGGATTTCCTAAGAAGAGGCAGAAACGCCTTCGTGACTTCCACAGCCCCGAAGAAGTTCACGGCCATGCATCGTTTGTATTCGGTCATGGGAATGAGTTCCCCATCGGTTGGTAAGCCAAGGACTCCGGCGTTGTTGATCACAGCCCACAGTCCTGAGGACAGAAAGGAACAACTCTGAGATTGGGCAATACCAAGAGAGTGGGATGATTTTTAATCCTTCAAGCTCCTAAGTCAACAGAACCCATTTGAGACTTGAGATCTGGGCAAGAGATCAATTCAACTCTCACACCTTTGTCTTGGGACTTCCCTGGAGGTCCAGTGGTTAAGACCTCACCTTCCAATGCAAGGTGGGTGTGGGTTCAATCCTTTCTTAGGGAACCAAGATCCCACATGCCTCATGGCCCAAGCCAAAACATAAAACAAGCAATACTGTATCAAATTCAATTAAGAGTTTAAATATGGTCCACATTAAAAAAAAAAAAAAAAAAGTCTTGAAAAGGAAAAAACCTTACTCTCCTTGAATACTTTTGAAAGATTAAGAAATGGTTTTATGGAGTTATATTCTTTTGCCTCAAAGTTTATTCCAAGTCTGCCTCATGTTTCTCTCTCAAAGGAGTATGTGGAGACAATAATGTCTCTAGGACATGCAAATTTAAGACAACGTGTCTTACATGCAGTGCAACAAAATAAGATTCTGTCTTCCCTTTGACTGGAAGAGTTCCCCTAGTACAAGGAAACAGGAAAACTAGAGCAGAAATGCCAAGAGCTAAGAAAACTACAGAGTCCTTGAGCTCTGCTCCCTTCCCCAGCCAGCCTGATCCCCTTGACTAACCGGAATCACAAGGAGAGCTTGTTCACTCACAGGTGCCTAGGATCCAGCTCCAGAGAAACTGATTGGGGATGTCTAGGGTGAGGCCTGACAATCTGCATCTCTAGCAAGTTCCCAGGTGATGCTGACTCTACAGGCCTGGACCTCACTTGGAGAACCACTGTCCACAACTGGTGATTTTTCAGCCTTGACTGCACATTAAAATCATCTGGGGAGCTTTTTAAAACCCTGACACCCAGGCCATACCGCAGCCAATTAGATCAGCAACTCTGGGGTAGTAAAGAAAGGGGATCTCGGCATTAGCCATTTTTTAAATCCCCTACATAGATGATTCCAGTGTACAACCAAGCTTCGGAGTCATTGCCCTAAATGGCAGAAGAGTGGTAATACAGAAACTCCACGTGCTTTGTGGGGAGGAGGGTCTGGAGCACAAGTGAGTCACCTGGGAGAAACAGAGGCGACAGGAGCTGGGGCATGTTCAGCTAGAGAGACCTGAAGCAGATTCTCTGAGTTCCCTGAGCCACTGCAGGGTTTAGACCAATGGCTCTCAAGGTGTGGTCCAGACCAGCAGCAGTAATTGGGAACTTGTTAGAAATGCAAATACTGGAGCCCCATCTCAGACCTGCTGGATCAGAAACTGACGATCAGAAATTACTGTTGAAGCTCAGCATTGTGACATGACATGCCCAAGCGTGAGATGCACGCCCACGTGTGAGAACCACTGGGATACAGAGGAGCAGAATGAGCCCCCATGCTAGGAAAGACACGGAAATGGCAGTAGACACCAGCCCTAACTTCAAAGAGGCAAGTAGCAGCCAACCTGCATGAGGACCGGACAGAGTCTCAGCAGAGTCCAGCATGAAGCACTGGCCATCAAAGATGTAATGTCCCATCCCTAGGAATTTAGGATGCCACCCTGGGGAAATGAGAGAAAGCTCCAAATGACTGACATGGTTTTCGCCACATGGCTCAAGATAGAAATTGAGTTGACTTATAGAAAATAAAGTTACATTTCTTGCACAGCTGAGTTGGTGGTCTGACATTTACATGCAGTAATGACTGGGAGCTGTGAGAGGATGCCTGGCACGCAGTAAGAGCTCTACAGCTATTAGGAGGTTAGCGATAGGAGGAGAGGATGCCTCCAACTAATCCCTCCAACTGATGGTTTTAATTGCCTCAGCCTGATGCATACCTTTGACCAGTCAAACATACAGGTGGCAGCTTGAGAATGCCCTATGACATGGACCACCAAACATATCCTGTAAAAGGCTGGATAGTAAAAGCTTTAACATTGCAAGTCCTACTCACTCAACTCTGCCATTACGGTGTGAGCAGCCACAGACAATCTGTAAATGAACAGGACTGGCTACGTTCCAATAAAACAATAGGGACATTGACATTTGTATCCCATATAATTTTCGTGTGTCCAAAAAAATCTTATTCTGATTTCTTTTAACCATTTAAAAATATAAACACCATCCTGAGCTCACAGGATATACAAAAACAGGTGGCAGATTTATATAATAATCTATATATCTTTATAAAATACTCTTTAAATGACAAAGTTAAAGAGATAGACATGATCTGGGTGAACTCCGGGAGTTGGTGATGGACAGGGAGGCCTGGCGTGCTGCAATTCATGGGGTCGCAAAGAGTCGGACACGACTGAGCGACTGAACTGAACTGAACTGAAAGAGATAGAGAGCAGGTTAAGGATGAGAATATGGCTCTTCAGAGGTAACGTGATGGGTCTGGTGGTGATGAAACAGTTCTGTATTTTGAGTGGGGTGATATTGCACAAAACTACACATTATGAAATTGCAAGCAAGCGCGCACACACACACACACACACATGCACTTGCATGTATAGCTGATGAAATCTGAATGAACTCTGGGAATTACACCAATGCCAATTTCCTGGTTTTGATATTGTACTATAGTTATGCAAGATATTAACACTGGGGGAGGCTTGGCAAAGAGTGAATCTACTATTTTTCAAAATAATATAGTTAAAAAAAAAAAGGCAGGGCCACATCTTGCCAACTCCTGCCATAGAATTCTAAGCTGGCCAATAAACCTATTATACCCATAGGGCTTCATAATAGTTTTTTAAAAAATTAATATTAATAACGAAAAAAGGGATTCCCTGATGGCTCACATTAAAAGAATCCACCTGCAATGCAAGAGACACAGGAGACACAGGTTCAATCCCTGGGTCAGAAAGATCCACCTGGAGCAGGGTGCAGCAACCCACTGCAGTATTCCCACCTGGAGAATCCCACACACCAAGGAATCTGCCAGGCGATAGTCCATAGGGGTTACAAAGAGTCAGACATGATTGAGTACACAGACACCAGGGCAATAATGAACAATATGTTCATGCTAATTTTAAAATCTGCTATGTAGGGACACCGCACAGTTGCTGGCCCTCTTACAGGAGCTGAGGTTTTCTGGTTTATCCACGTGGCCCAGAGGGTTCTTTAGCAAACATCCTTCTTTGTGATTTTAAATGAACCTGTTCTACCGCTCCACTTTCTGTTTGACTTGAGAGGCTGAAGTCGAGAGAGACCGCGAGAACAGGTAATTCTGTATTGGTGTTGAATTGGTATATTGGTAACTCTGCCTCAGTAAGGACTGTTCTCCAGAATGCAGGCCCCCAAACAGCATGTAAAGTGTTTTCCAAATTCTCACACCTTGGAAAGCGTACTGATTGGATCCTTTCATCCCAGGACACTGGTATTGTTCTTAGCATTTCAAGAAGTACTACCTTATCATTCACTATGGCCAGTACTGTCCTGCTGGGCCTCTCTAGATGGTGTATATTGAATATCTCCTAACAAGACACCATCAGGTCAATAAAAGGGATAGCAAAAGACAAGGCCAGGAAAATGACCTTTCTAGAAAACAACAATATTCGTTTCTTTTTTCTGGGTAGATCAGCTGTGAAGAGGACATAAGAAGGAAGTCCTTGAGGCCTTCATGGAAAACCCCCAAGTGAAGCCATAACAGGAGAAAGCGAAGCTAATTAAGAGAGGCTGGGTCCTGATGACATTGCTTGAATGCCTGGATCCAGACATGCCTGAAACCAACGGGTCTTTTTAGTTATGTAAGCAAAATGCATTCCCTTTATGCAGAGCTGACTCATTTGAAAAGATCCTGATGTTGGTAAAGATTGAAGGCAGGAGGAAAAGGGGACGACAGAGGATGAGATGGTTGGATGGCATCACCGACTCAATGGACATGAGTTTGGCAAACTCTGAGAGTTGGTGATGGACAGGGAGGCCTGGCATGCTGCGGTTCATGGGGTCACAGGGAGTCAGAAAGGACTGAGTGACTGAACTGAACTATGAATCTTTCTTAACATCTGAACTGAACTATGCTTTAACAGTTTTGAATTGGTTATGTCACTTGTATCTGAAAGAATCCTGATGGAAACATAGTTTTGGTTCTTAAGAAACCCTGTGGTGAGGAGTGGGATATGGACATATTTGTACAATAATGCAGTAACGAGGGTGTGTGCAAGGGGTAAACAGTGAGTTTCCAGAAGAGGAAGTGAATGATGTAGCCTGGATTACTGTTACATTTGAGCTAGATCTCCTGTAGAGTGTGTGGTTGGACAAAGGCAAAAGTCTAGAGAAATGAAGTGGAGGCAAGAGGGAAGTTTGGGTAAGAGGAAGCTGAAGGTACAAAGTCATGAACTAGAACATTCTATTCTGGAAACCATTCATCATTTACTGAGTGGAACAGCAGATATTGCAGATGAAGGTTTTGGCAAGGGCTATTCTCCTGAAAGGTCTTAGAATCCCTGTGAAGGTGTTTGATGGTGAATGAAGGACCACAGAACCGTTCAGTGGGACAAAGCATACGCCTGGCTAATAGGAGGAGCCCAAGACACGGAGGCTCAGTTTATCAAAGGAGATGGATGATACTCTAAGATATGCACATTGTAAAGACCACTCTCCATCTGGAAAGCAATGGGGAAGGAAATCCGATTACAAACAGAGCTCAGGTGGGAGATGAGGGTCCCAGTTAAACCATAGCTCCCCCAGGCTAATAGGAAGGGGTGGGATGATAAAGATCTAGGACATAGAATTGACAGGACTCAGGACCAACAGGATGCAGAAATCAAGGGTAAGCTGCAGGCCTAAGTGACCCCAGCTTGTTTGGCTTGAATGACTGATTAGGTGGCAGTGCCTGGGCTTCCCTGGTGGCTCAGACAGTAAAGAATTCACCTGCAGGATACCTGGGTTTGATCCCTGGATTGGGAAGATCCCCTGGAGGAGGACATGGCAACCCACTCCAGTATTCTTGCCTGGAGAATCCCCCTAGACAGAGGAGACTGGCAGGCTACAGTCCATGGGGTCACCGAGTCAGACATGACTGAGCAACTAAGCACAGCCGGTGTCTGAGCCAGCGCCTCCATCGTCGGATGCAGGAGGGGAAACTGATTTGCAGACTAGAAGCAGAGGAAAAAATAATGAGGTCCGTTTTTGACAAATTGAGGCGGGATATCTGGTAACCAGTTGTATACGCCTATAGGTCCTGACATTGAAAAGAGGGCTATGTTGTTAACACAGATTCAGAAATTACTGGATTAAATGGCAGTGTTTCTCAGCTCTGGCAGAATATTAGCATTGCTGGAGGAGCTTTAAAATATGCTAATACCTGGGACCCCCAAATGGGATCTTCTTTATAGTGGACCTTCCCAGAAAAGGAGAGCACCAGTACCAGCCTCGCTGCGGAAGACCTGCTGAGTTACTGCCTGTAGATACCGATTTAATCTGCTAGGGAAAAGTCCCCAGGCTTCGTGGGAATCACAGACGTGTGACCTGTGCTTCAGAAAGATCTCAAGCTTGGTTTAATTTTCCACTGGCATTACCTTAACATCGTAAACATTTTGTAAACAAGGGGCCCCACATAAGTTGCAATTTTGCACTGCATCCCCTAAATTACATAGCCCATCCTGGGTCCACACATAGGTATTTTAAGACACTTCCCAGGTGAAAATTCCTGGTGTAGGAAGAGAAACAGGATAGCCCAGGAAACTTGGAGTGGGGTCTGGGGACGGAGCCCTCAGTAACACTCACACTTAGGGGACTGGCATGGTGGGCAGAGGAAGGAGGTTCATATAAGAGAAGCAGAAAGAATGATCAGAGAACTTAGAGGGCAAGATGTGGCTGGAGACCCCCAAAGCCCAAGGAGGGGAGGGTAATCAACACATTCAAACACTGCAGAGAAGTTAAGAGCTTGGTGTTCAAGATAATACAGACTGCTTCCCTTGGCCAGACCATTTAGGGAGATGTGTCAAGAAGTGAAAACTGGGCAGCAGGGTTCCAAAGAGCCTGGCTGTGAAGGGAGAGGAAGAGAAAGGCAGGGGCTAAGGGAAGACAGCCATTATGAAGCTGTTGCTGCTACTGCTAAGTCGCTTCAGTCGTGTCCGACTCTGTGCGACCCCAGAGATGGCAGCCCACCAGGCTCCCTGGTCCCTGGGATTCTCCAGGCAAGAACACTGGAGTGGGTTGCCATTGCCTTCTCCATTATGAAGCTACTTCAAGTCTAATACATGTTAGTATCAGTAGGAGGAAAGACATATGGAGGGGCAGCAAGTAACAGGGGAGTGACTGAGCAGAGGTTGGAGGGAATGAGATGGAGAATTCTGTAAGTTCTGAGGAAGGACCATGCCTGACTCCTTCCCAATGTCTTCATATCTGCAAGAGGTCCCAGCAAGGGGCAGGGGCTCAGTGCAGGGGTCTCCAGATGCCATCCAAGACTAAAGGGAAGTGGTAATTAGAGGCTAGAACCAGTGTTGGGCATTTGCAAGGAGGGTGGAGGGCAGTCGAGGGCACAGGTAGCTGAAGGCAGTACCTTTGTTCTGCAGCTTCTCCTTCACTTTGCTGTAGGCCGCTTTTATCTCCTGCGTGTTGGTGATGTTCAGCTGGAGCACAGAGAGATTCTTGGAGCAGGTTCTTCGTAATTCCTCTGCTCCGGACCCCTGTTCATCCAGAACTCCGGCAAATACAGTGAAGCCCAGCTCGTCCAGATACTTGGCCAAACCATGGCCAAACCCAGAATCGCAACCTGCAAGGGGCCAAAGCAATACAAAATGGGCTCAGACTAAAATGGCAGGAGAAATTATTGAAGAAAAACTCACGGCATGCTGTTTATGATGGTCCATGTTCTCTGTAGAGAGTGGGTCCTGAGGAAGTTTTCTCCTTTGCTAAGTGGAAAATGGGCAGAGAAGCCACAACAGACAAATTTCTCTTTATTAAAAAAAATAACGGAGGTGAGGAAGAATTTTAGGTGGGGACATAAATGGAAGGAGAAATGCTGATGAAGGGAAGGGGTCCAGGTGGTCAAAGAATGTAGCAGCGGAAACTAAGACATCTGACAGAAGCTTTTTCACTCATCTCTACGTGTAGTGTTTGCTGTAATAACCTCCATTACTGCATACAGTCTTCAGTAAAATTTTCATTACAAACTAACAGGTTGGAGTTGGTTTTTCTTTTTAAAGCTATAACAAAATGTCAGGTCCTGCTTCAAATTGGACCCAGGACAATAGAAGGAGCTACCCACAGGGTCCAATTCCTTATGAATTATGAAAGATGAAGACTCCTAGCCACCTGCCCTTCTCACCTCCTTGAAAGCTTGCCCCTAGCCATGGCCTTCTCCCAAACCACTGAACCCTAGGAAGACGCCTGCAACAGAAACCAGATAGAAATCCCTAAGGGCACTGCTTTGTGAAACCAGAGGATAAGATCATATGCAAAGCATATGTCAAATCTCAGATTTTTTTTTCACTAATCAGAAAAGGTCCATTCCTGTAAATGCTAGAAGGAATTTGGCCCATGTGCTTCAGAGAACACAAATACACAGTTATTCTTTCCAATCCAAATTTCTTGCTTGCTTTAGTTGGATCCTTTAAGGTAACTTTTTGGGTATTAGTTCTAGAAGGTGTTGTAGGTCTTGATAGAACTGTTGAACTTCAGCTTCTTCAGCATTACTGGTTGGGGCATAGACTTAGATTACCATGATATTGAATGGTTTGCCTTGGAAACCAACAGAGATCATTCTGTCATTTTTGAGATTGCATCCGAGTACTGCATTTCGGACTCTTGTTGACCATGATGGCTACTCCGTTTCTTCTAAGGGATTCTTGCCCACAGTAATAGATATAATGGTCATCTGAGTTAAAGTCACCAAAAAAAGATGTCCTTTTAATTATTGGGTACTGGAATGCAAAAGTAGGAAGTCAAGAAACACCTGGAGTAATGGGCAAATTTGGCCTTGGAGTACAAAACGAAGCAGGTCAAAAGCTAATACAATTTTGTCAAGAGAATCCACTGGTCATATCAAACACCCTCTTCCAACAACACAAGAGAAGACTCTACAGATGGACATCACCAGATGGTCAATACTGAAATCAAATTGATTATATTCTTTGCAGCCAAAGATGGAGACGCTCTATACAGTCAGCAAAAACAAGACCGGGAGCTGACTGGGTCAGATCATGAATTCCTTATTGCAAACTTCAGACTTAAATTGAAGAAAGTAGGGAAAACCACTAGACCATTCAGATATGATCTAAATCACATCCCTTACAATTACACAGTGGAAGTGAGAAATAGATTCAAGGGATTAGATCTGATAGACAGAATGCCTGAAGAACTATGGACAGAGGGTCATGACATTGTACAGGAGGCAGTGATCAAGACTATCCCCAAGAAAAAGAAATGCAAAAAGACAAAATGGTTGTCTGTGGAGGCCTTACAGATAGCTGAGAAAAGAAGAGAAGCTAAAAGCAAAGGAGAAAAGGAAAGATATACCCATTTGAATGCAGAGTTCCAAAGAATAGCAAGGAGAGATAAGAAAGCTTTCCTCAGTGATCAATGCAAAGAAATAGAGAAAAATAATAGAATGGGAAAGACAAGAGATCTTTTCAGAAAAATTAGAGATGCCAAGGGGACACTTCATGCAAAGATGGGCACAATAAAGGACAGAAATTATATGGACCTAACATAAGCAGAAGATATTAAGAAGAGGTGGCAAGAATATACAGAACTATACAAAAAAGATCTTCACTACCCAGGTAATCACGATGGTGTGGTCACTCACCTAGAGCCAGACATCCTGGAATGTGAAGTCAAGTGGGCCTTACCTTTTGTGAAGCATCACTACAAACAAAGCTAGTGGAGGTGATGGAATTCCAGTTGAGCTATTTCAAATCCTGAAAGATGATGCTGTGAAAGCATTGCACTCAACATGCCAGCAAATTTGGAAAACTCAGCAGTGGCCACAGGATTCGAAAAGGTCAGTTTTCATCCCAATCCCAAAGAAAGGCAATGCCAAAGAATGTTCAAACTACCGCACAATTGCACTCATCTCACACGCTAGTAAAGTAATGCTCAAAATTCTCCAAGCCAGGCTTCAGCAATACGTGAACTGTGAACTTCCATATGTTCAAGCTGGATTTAGAAAAGGCAGAGGAACCAAAGATCAAATTTCCAACATCTGTTGGATCATAGAAAAAGCAAGAGAGTTCCAGAAAAACATCTACTTCTGCTTTATTGACTACACCAAAGTCTTTGTGTGGATCACAACAAACTGTGGAAAATTCTTTAAAAGATGGGAATACCAGACCACCTGACCTGCCTCCTGAGAAATCTGTATGCAGGTCAAGAAGCAACAGTTAGAACTGGACATGGAACAATGGATTGGTTCCAAATAGGGAAAGGAGTGCATCAAGGCTGTACATTGTCACCCTGCTTATTTAATTTACATGCAGAGAATATATACATACATACATACATACATACATCATGAGAAACACTGGGCTGGATGAAGCACAAGCTGGAATCAAGATTGCCCAGATAAATATCAATAACCTCAGATATGCAGATGATACCACCCTTATGGCAGAAAGTGAACAAGAAATAAGAGCCTCTTGATGAAAGTGAAAAAGGAGAGTGAAAAAGTTGGCTTAAAACTCAACATTCAAAAAACTAAGTTCATGACATCTGGTCCCATCACTTCATGGTAACTAGATGGGGAAACAATGGAAATAGTGAGAGACTTTATTTTGGGGGGCTCCAAAATCACTGCAGATGATGACTGTAGCCATGAAATTAAAAGATGTTTGCTCCTTGGAAGAAAAGCTATGACCAAGTTAGACAGCATATTAAAAAGCAGAGACATTACTTTGCCAACAAAGGTCCATCTAGTCAAAGCTATGGTTTTTCCACTAGTCTTGTATGGGTGTGAAAGTTGGACTATAAAGAAAGCTGAGCCCTGAAGAATTTATGCTTTTGAACTGTGGTGTTGGAGAAGATTCTTGAGAGTCCCTTGGACAGCAAGGAGATCCAAGCAGTCTATCCTAAAGGAATTCAGTCCTGAATATTCATTGGAAGGACTGATGCTGAAACTCCAATACTTTGGCCATCTGATGTGAAGAACTGATTCGCTGGGAAAGACTGAAGGCAGGAGGAGAAGGGGATGACAGAGGATGAGACAGTTGGAAGGCATCACCAACTCAATGGACATGAGTGTGAGTAAGCTCTGGAAGTTGGTGATGGACAGGGAGGCCTGGCGTGCTGCAGTCCATGGGGTCGCAAAGAGTCAGACACAACTGAGTGACTGAAATGAACTGAACTTAAGGTAAATTTAGATAATTCTGTTTCATTAATGTGGAACGGGATATGAATTCTGATCTTGGGATGCAGGCACTTAACCAAATTATCAAGCTATCTACAATGATGGTTTATTTGAAACAGTTCTTGTGAGCATGAGGCTTCTTTCTTGCATCAAATGAGTAAGGACTCATAGTGGCAGGGAGAAGTACTTGTCAGTGTGAAAGTCACAGTTTATCCTTCTATAATTAGCTTAGGAGAAAAAAGTGAAGAACCCACTGTAGCAGGAAGAAGCAAGAGTCTTCCAGGGTCTGACATTTGATTAACTATTGTTACTGTGAATATTGTTACTATTGTTCCATTGTTTTTCCATGGCAGAACATACGGCAGAGACTTGGGAACGTGCATGCCTGAAGCCAGGTTATTCTTCTGTTCCTATGTTGCTTGCTGCTGCTGCTGCTGCTGCTGCTAAGTCGCTTCAGTCGTGTCCGACTCTGTGCGACCCCATAGACGGCAGCCCACCAGGCTCCACCGTCCCCGGGATTCTCCAGGCAAGAACACTGGAGTGGGTTGCCATTTCCTTCTCCAATGCATGAAAGTGAAAGTGAAGTCGCTCAGTCGTATCCGACTCTTAGCGACCCCATGGACTGCAGCCCACCAGGCTCCTCCATCCATGGGATTTTCCAGGCAAGAGTACTGGAGTGGGATGCCATTGCCTTCTCCAATGTTGCTTGCAGTGCCACAGAAGTTGGCCGTGCCCCAGACAAATGGGGTGCTGGTCTGTCCCCACAAACCTTTATCCCAGTCTTCAGGCAAGGAGGGAACTGCCTTGTGCTCTCAGCCAGTCTCTTGCCCAGGGTTCCTGCTTTGGTTGACTACACCCTGCTCAATACAGCTTTTGTCATCACAGCTTGAGATGTGATGACTGATTTCAGCTCAAGGAACCTGACGGCGAGCATTGAAGGGACAAGTCGCCAGTTTGCGACATCAAGATGATTCTTTCTGCACTTGATAAATTGATAAGGAAACCTGCAGGCTCTGATCTGGTGGTTTTTATCATAAGGGCATCATAACAGCTTTTCAGGATTCAGAGTATTGATGTAAGTTTCTTCCATGTTGGGAAATAAGGAGACTAATCCAAAGTGCTCAGCTGAGACACGCTCTCCCAACCGTGGTCTTTGTCCACACCCTGTGCCCCAGCAACATCAGGGTTCACTTCCAGCCCCTGATGTTAGGGGGTGGGGCCCCCACTTCCTGCAATGCAGGGCTGGGCATCAGCAGAGCGTGGGGATGGGGGCAAAATCTCAGAATTTGAGATGCGAGTCTACCCCACCCACTTGGAGTGTATTATGGACTGTAGAAATTTGGTCTATACCCACAAGCACAAAATAGAGATATCTGAAATTTTAAGATGAAGACATCATGGACATAAACTCACCCTTGGAGCCATACCAGAATAAATGTGTAACAATTACTAAGTCTCTACAGCTCTAAAGATAAGAGATCATATTCACATTGGCTGTGCCAGGTGGTCTGTCCTGTAAACCCTGAAGGAACTGCCTTGTCAGCAGCTGGGGGCTACAGTCAGGCATGCCCCTAAAAATCAGAAAGTTCAGGAAATCAGAGAGCACACTGACAATCAACTCAAGGATCAATATGCAAGTGATTAGAAAAGATATCTGACTTTAAAGCTAACAACACCTCCCTGGAGGGACTTCCCTAGTGATCCAGTGGTTAAGAATACGTCTTGCAATGCAAGGGTTGCAGGTTAAATCCCTGGTCAGGGAACTAAGATCCCACATACTGCAGAACAACAAAGCCCGTGGGCCACAACTAGAGAATCTGTGCACTGCAGCAAAAGATCCTCTATGACACAGTGAACCTCCCACATGCCTCAACTAGGACCTGATGCAGCCAAAGTTAATTAATTAATTTTTAAAACCCCTTCATGGATCACAGTCTTGTCATGCTGAAGAGGCTTGCATAACTCAGTGAAGCTATGGCCACGCCATGGCAGGCCACCCAAGTTGGACAGGTCATAATGAGGAGTTCTGACAAAACGTGGTCCACTGGAGGAGGAAATGGCAAACCACCCTAGTACTCTTACTGCAAGAACCCCATGAACAGTATGAAAAGGCAAACAGATAAGACACTGGAAGATAAGCACACCCAAGGTGTCTGATACGCTACTGGGGAAGAGTGGGGGCCAGTACTAATAGCCCCAGGAAGAATGAAGAGGCTGGGCCAAAGCGGAAATGATGCTCAGTTGTGATGTATCTGGTGGTGAACTAAAGAGCCTCTTGATGAAAGTGAAAGAGGAGAGTGAAAAAGTGGACTCAAAACTCAACTTTCAGAAAACTATGGTCATGGCATCCAGTCCCATCACTTCATGGCAAATAGATGGGGAAACAATAGAAACAGTGAGAGCCTTTATTTGGGGGGCTCCAAAATCACTGCAGATGGTGACCGCAGCCTTGAAATCAAAAGACACTTGGTCCTTGGAAGAAAAGTTACACCAACCCTAGATAGCACATTGAAAAGCAGAGACATTACTTTGCTGACAAAGGTCCGTGTAGTCAAAGCTATGGTTTTTCCAGTCATCATGTATGGGTGTGAGGGCTGGACTATAAAGAAAGATGAGCACCAGAGAATTGACGCTTTTGAACTGTGGTGTTGGAGAAGACTCTTGAGAGCCCCTTGACTGCAAGGAGATCCAACCACTCAATCCTTAAGCAAATCAGTCCTGAATATTCATTGGAAGGACTGATGCTGAAGCTGAAACTCCAATACTTTGGCCACGTGATGCAAAGAACTGAGTCATTGGAAAAGACCCTGATGCTGAGAAAGATTGAAGGAAGGAGGAGAAGGAGATGACAGAGGATGAGATGGTTAGATGGCATCACTGACTCAATGGACATGAGTTTGAGCAAACTCTTGGAGTTGGCAGGGAGGCCTGGTGTGCTGCAGTCCATGGGATCACAAAGACTCAGACATGACTGAGTGACTGAACTGAACTGAACTGGTGGTGAAAGTAAGGTCCAATGGTGTAAAGAATAATACTGCCTGCTGCGGCTGCTAAGTCACTTCAGTCGTGTCCAACTCTGTGTGACCCCATAGACGGCAGCCCACTAGGCTCCTCTGTCCCTGGGATTCTCCAGGCAAGAATCCTGTAGTGGGTTGCCATTTCCTTCTCCAATGCATGAAAGTGAAAAGTGAAAGTAAAGTCGCCTAGTCGTGCCCGACTCTTCGCGACCCCATGGACTGCAGCCTACCAGACTCCTCCATCCATGAGATTTTCCAGGCAAGAGTAATACTGCCTAGGAACCTAGAATGTTAGGTCCACGAATCAAGGTAAATTGGGCTTGGTTGTGAACCTGGCCCCCAACCTCTGCAACCCTGCTCGAGTTATTTAACCTCTCTGTGCCTCAGCTTCCTCATCTCTAAAATGGGCTTGATAACAGTGCCTACATCAGTTATGATTTGTCATGTGCTTAACAATGCCTGGAATTACTATAATAGATCTTTTAAAAAAAAATAATACTAGGTACATGACATTCTTCCTGAATTTCAGGTGTTTACATGCATGATCTTGGTAGATAGGAAGTTCACCTCTACTGATAGCTAAACATCTTGGTTGAGACTCCGCCTGCTTGATTCTGCCTCTGCCATGTCTGAGCCTTGGGTAACATTACATAAAGTAGTGCAGAGCCTCCACTTATTCATCTGGGAAGTGGGGTTATAACGGTTCCTCCCTCCTAGGCTGATCTTGGAAGTCAACAAGACAGAGAATGTTCTGCACAAAGCCCAGCATATCATACGTGACTGTTCCCAGTATTGTGGCTCTAACCCAGACATCATTTCTGATGTGATCATGTGAACGATCAGGCTGTGCTGGTGTCTTAGGGCCATGCAGGGGCCAGAGGGCCTTGAGAATGTAGGTGGATGGGGAGCCACTCTCTGTCAAGATAGAGTAACCCTTGTGCACTCCAGAAACCCAAAGACAAGGCAGGGGCCTTTGTGAAAGCTACTTTCCCTCATGGCTCCCTGGTAAAGAATCTGCCTGCAATACAGGAGACCCAGGTTTAATCCCTGGGTTACGAAGATCCCCTGGAGAAGGGAATGGCAACCCACTCCAGTATTCTTGCCTGAAGAATTCCATGGACAGAGGAACCTGGTAAGTTACAGTCCATGAGCTTAGACACAAAGAGTCGGACACAACTGAGTAACTAACACTTTGTGGAAAGGCAAAATGTTTCATAACTTACGCATCAGTAGCTCAGTTGGTAAAGAATTCGCCTGCAATGCAGGAGACTCAGGTTCAATCCCTGGGTCAGGATGATCCCCTGGAGAAGGAAATGGCAACCCGCTCCAGTATTCTTGCCTGGAAAATCCCATGACAGAGGAGCCTGGTGGGCTACAGTCCATGGGGTCATAAAGAGTTGCAGCCAACCGAGCAACTAAACCACCAGCCTCTGAAAATTATCAAACCTAGTATGACTCAAATGCTTACCAAGACCCATCCAGCTTCACACATATTAACTCCACCCACCCTGGGAGATAAGTCATTTTACTATCATCACTCTACGGAGGAGGAAACTGAAACACAGAGGATTAAGTCATTTAGCTGGACATGGCAGAGGTAGGTTGAAACCCAGGCAGGGGTTGATGTATAAACATCTGGAACATAAAATACTCTATTCTTCCAGAGCACAGGGCCTAGTATATAGTAGCTGATCAATAAAAGGCGTGTGTTGGGGACTTCTCCAGCAGTCCAGTGGTTAAGACTGTACACTTCCAATCCAGGGAGAGAGAGTTCAATCCCTGGTGGCGGAACTAAGATCCGACATGCTACACAGCACAGACAAAAAATTACATACACAAAAAAGCATGTGTTGGCTAAATGGGCATTTAAGAGGCCTTAATGCCTTAAAAACGCAGAGAGTCTTATGTCACTAGTATCGAGGGTTCCTAGCCTCTAAGTCCTAACAAACACCTGTGGAGTCGGATGCCTACCCCAAGAGAGGGTGGAGGAATTGCTGGGGGTGGTTTTAAGCTATGCCCTTTGAGATCATTCTGTCTCTAGTGGCCTGGAAAATCATCAGCTTGGAGCAAGCAACGAGTACTAGAGTCTCGTTTTTGCAAAACTGGAGTGAATGTGAAATTATGATTTATTCTAAAATATTAATAAAGTCTCTCAATTTGTGTGAAAAATGGAAATGTGAATCACTTTAACTCAGAAGAGTTAAGAATCATAGTTTCTGAGCTGGTGGGCTAACTGTAAGTGGATTTATGCTATTGCCGTATGGAGCTGGTGAATAGAAACAGCTCATCATTTGTTGGGTCAAGTCGTCGGCAAGTTGTGAATAACTCAAGTTCTGGAGTTCTTTAAGGCTAGGTCCCCTGAATGAAACTCACCTGTCAAGACTAACAGCATGTGCTCTTGGACACAAGCTGGTTCCTCGGAAGCTGCATTCAGAAAAGGATGAAGAGGGAAGAATTTGCAACACTGTAAATGATTTCTTTGTTGTTGTTGTTATTGTTTAGTCACTCAGTTGTGTCTGGCTCTTTGCAACCCCGTGGACTGGGAGGCTCCTGCCAGGCTCCTTTGTCCATGGCAAGAATACAGAAGTGGGTTATCATTTCCTTCTGCAGGGTATCTCCTCTCAGAATCAAACCCACATCTGCATTGGCAGGTAGATTCTTTACCCCTGAGCTACCAATTTTTTCTAGACAGTGTTAAAACATCATATAAGTAATAAAACTTTAAGAGCAACATCAGGATAAACAAAAGAAGTTACCCATAACATTACCAATCTAGCATAAGTTTTATAACTTTCTTGCTTTTTCTTCTAGTCTTTTTTTCCTATACACTGTTCTTTAACAACTATAATTATAGTACACATATGATTTGACAACTAATTTTTAAATTAGTATTATAGATATGCGGATGACACCACCCTTATGGCAAAAAGCAAAGAAGAACTAAAGAGCCTCTTGATGACAGTGAAAGAGGAGAATGAAAAACTTGGCTTAAAGCTCAACATTCAGAAAACTAAGATCATGGCATCCGGTCCCATCACTTCATGGCAAATAGATGGGGAAACAGTGGCTGACTTTATTTTTCTGGGCTCTAAAATCACTGCAGATGGTGACTGCAGCCATGAAATTAAAAGACACTTACTCCTTGGAAGGAAAGTGATGACCAACCTAAACAGCATATTAAAAAGTAGAGACATTACTTTACCAACAAAGGTCCGTCTAGTCAAGGCTATGGTTTTTCCAGTGGTCATGTATGGATGTGAGAGCTGGACTATAAAGGAAGCTGAGCACCGAAGAATTGATGCTTTTGAATTGTGGTGCTGGAGAGGACTCTTGAGAGTCCCTTGGACAGCAAGGAGACCCAACCAGTCCATCCTAAAGGAGTTCAGTCCTGGGTGTTCATTGGAGGGACTGATGTTGAAGCTGAAACGCCAATACTTTGGCCACCTGATGTGAAGAGCTGACCCATTTGAAAAGCCCCTGATGCTGGGAAAGATTGAAGGCAGGAGGAGAAGGGGACGACAGAGGATGAGATGGTTGGATGGCATCACCGACTCAATGTATATGGGTTTGGGTGAACTCCGGGAGTTGGTGACGGACAGGGAGGACTGGCATGCTGCGATTCATGGGGTCGCAAAGAGTCAGACACGACTGACTGAACTGAAACCAGTTTTAGCTATTTCCACAGTCTGCAAAACCATAAGTCATCATTTTTCACTACTAGATAAAATTCTCCCCATGAAAATGCAGCAAAGAAAGACATGATTAGAGCCTGGATTTTGGAGCCAGGATCCCTGGGTCCAAACCCTGGCTCTGCTACTTACAAGCTGTGTGACTTTGGCCAGTCAATTTACCTCTCTGTGCCTCATTTTCCTTATCTATAAAGTGAGATGATACTAGGACCTGCCTCATAAGATTGTCCGAAAGATTAAATGATTTTATATACTAGAGTAATTGCAACAGAGCCTGCCACATGGCAGTTGCCACCCAAGTGTTAAATAAATAGCAATTGCGTTTCTGTTTGTTTTAAATCCATGCTACTCCTTTCATTGGCTACTTCTGGTTCCTAGAACCAAAAGGATTTTGAGTTCTTATCTCAGAAGATCATCACAGACATTCTAACCACAATAATGAACTGGCCAAGTACTGTGCTTTCTGCCAGCGGTCTCATCTCTCCTAGACTCTCCTTCCCTAAAGCTCCTCGAAGTCTCCCCTTTGTCAATATCTTTGAACAACAGCAGCTTAAAACAGAGTTTCTCAGGGGGTGGGCCTCTTCAGAGGTGCCAGGGCCCGTTCTCATAGTGGAATTTCACTTCTCTTCATTGGAAGGACTGATGGTGAAGCTGAAACTCTGATACTTTGGCCACATAATGGCCAAATGGGAAGAGCTGACTCATTTGAGAAGACCCTGATGCTGGGAAAGATTGAGGGCAGGAGGCGAAGGGGATGACAGAGGATGAGATGGTTGGATGGCATCACCGACTCCATGGACATGGGTTTGGGTAGACTCCGGGAGTTGGTGATGGACAGAGGCCTGGCGTGCCTGCAGTTCATGGGGTCGCAAAGAGTCGGACACGACTGTGTGACTGAACTGAACTGAGTGGAATAGACAAACACAAATGGAGGACCTGTTGTGTATCAAATAAGAGAACACCATCTGAATATGTGTTTTGCTTGGCCCATACAGTGTATTTCTTAGAAATTTAAACAAAGGCTAAAATCCAAAAATGCCACCTGAAAACCCAGATCGGTGGTTTCTTTTGATTAACCAGAATATGGGCCAACTGTGGGCCTGCGTTCCTACGAGGAACTCGTGTGCTGAAGCTGAGGATCCCAAAGCTGCCCCCTGCCACTCCCAGTCCGCCGTCCCCACCGCCCTCCCCCGTCCCCCGACTCCCCTCCCCCCAGGCTCTCAGGTCCAGTGTTCCCACTTCCTATTGCGCATGCGCACCTCTATCGCCAACTGCCTTCGCCACTGAGACCCGTTCCCACCTCTGCAGCCTTTTGAACCCAACATACCTGCCACACTTTGTCCCACTTACAAAGGTCATCTGGGTCTAGAGTTATTTATCTGTAAAACCGTGGAAAACTAGGGAGGAAAAGACTTTCCGCACCCTTGTTTGAAATTTAAGCACTCCACCAGATTGCCGCCCTCATGTTGACTCTGCCTGGTCCCTATAAAACAGATTAAGGTGCAATAAAATGGTAGATACATAATAAAACTGTAAGGTACCTAATAATTCCCTGAGAGCCATACAAGGCTCAGCTTCTAATCCAGGAAGAGAAAATACTTGACAGTTTTACCACTGACACTACGTGTGTTGACTTTGGCACTCTTAAAAGATAGTAATGTTGGGTGGTGAACCCCTGGGAATTAGCTAGAGCTTTTTTGCTTAATTGGAGGACAACTGCTTTACAGTGTTGTATTGGTATCTGCTGTACAAAGTCTGTGTGAGTAGCTCTGTCATGTCCAACTCTTTGCAACCCCATGGACTGTAGCCCACCAGGCTCCTTTGTCCACTGGATTCTCCAGACAAGAATATTGCAGTGGGTTGCCATGCCCTTCTCTAGGGGATCCTCCCTACTCAGGGATGGAACCCAAATCTCCTGGATTGGCAGGTTGATTCTTTACCACTAAGCCACCAGGGAAGCCCCTAAGACAACATGAATCAGCCATAATTACATATATATATATATATTTATCTTCTCCCTCTTGTGCCTCCTCCCACCCACCCTCCATCTCTCTTTCTAGGTCATCACAGAGCTTAGCTAGATCTTTCATGTCAATTTTTTAAAATAATTTTAAGTTTTATTTTTTGGCTGTGCTGGGCCCTCATTGCTGTGAAGGATTTTCTCTAATTTGGGTGAGTAGGGATGATTCTCTAGTTGTGGTACACAGGGCTTCTCATTGTGGTGGCTTCTCTTGTTGCTAAACACAGGCTCTAGACATGCAGGCTTCAGTGGTTGCAGCTCAAGGGCTTGATTGCTCTGCAGCAGGTGGAATCTTCCCGGACCAGGGATTGAACCCATGTCTCTTGTGTTGGCAAGCGGATTCTTCACCACTGAGCCACCAGGGAAGCTCTCATGTCAAATTTTTAATGAAAATGAATTTTTCCTGGAATGTGAAAACCTTTATGAATATTTCTTCAGTACTATTGATATTCCTATGTTAAGATGGGTAACCGAGATGCCAAGAGATTACTCGTTCAAGGCTACACAGCTGGGATGTGCAAGAGTTGGCTCCCAGAGTAACCTGGAAATGTACATTACCATATGTAAAATAGCCAATGGGAATTCACTGTATGACTCAGGGAACTCAAACCCAGGCTCTGTAACATTCTAGAGGGGTGGGATGGGGAGGGAGATGGGAGGGAGGTTCAAGATGGAGGGGACATAGGAATACCTATGGCTGATTCATGTTGATGTTTGGCAGAAACCAACACAATACCTTCAATTAAAAATAAATGAATTTTTTAAAAACATAGGGATAATAAAAGGTTCTCATGAACTGAAAACAAAACCAGAAAAATGAGCTGGCTCTCAGACCTAGATTTGCTTCTTTCATGTTCTGTTATTGCTATGATTCATTTATTGTCTCCTTGAGTGCTTTGCAGTGGTGGGGATGGGGGCACCAATGATGAAAGCCCTCTGGCTAAGAGGGGTCTCCATCAGTGATGCCAGTTCCCTTCACACAGGATGGACTGCCATCATCCATCCAGCAGTGAAAATGACTTACAGCTGATTTCCTGGATGGAAAAATGCAGTGGGTTTGTTCTCAGTGGTGCTAAGGAAGCAACTCCTAGCCTTGCAAAATAAGCAGCCAATCAAGGTAGCTCTGCTGGGTTTGAGCAAGTGGCTGGATTTCCAGACCACAGCCTAGTCCTGATGCCTCTTCTGAACTCTACCTGCTGCAATTTCAAGTTGAGCCAGAATTCATCACCAATTGCCCCCAACTGCTTTACCTTCTGGAATTTCTTGTTCTCCTAGTTACTCAGGACCAACACCTTCTCTCCCAATGCTCATCTCCAGTCAGTGCTCACGCCTGTCCTCCTAAGACTGATATCTATCTCTATCTCCTTTCCAGCATCTCATGACAAAAAATGCCAACTCAGCTCAGCCTCTCAACAGATTGTTAAGTTAGGGATTGTTTTCGTTGTTGCTTAGTCACTCAGTCAGGTCTGAGTCTTTTGTGACCCCATGGACTGTGGCCCACCAGGCTTCTCCCTCCATGACGTTTCCCGGGCAAGAATACTGGAGTGGGTGGCCATTTCCTCCTCCAAAGGATCTTCCTGACCCAGGGATCAAACCCATGTCTCCTGCATTGGCAGGTAGATTCTTTACCCCTGAGCCATCAGGGAAGCCCAAAGTTAGGGGTATATATCCTCAAAAGCCACGGAAAATGATGCTGTAATTGTCCAAAATTTCATATTATGTCTTTTATGGGTATGCCAGTTAAGAAACACTGGACATTAAACAGTACTGACAGGGATGATGTTCAGTCAGCTGAGAAGGCCAGAATTTCAGAAATCCTCAGTCAAGCACAGAAGCCATTAAAAAGAGGTGAGTTAAGGATCTAGACAAGATTCATGGGGTAAAACAGAGCCAGACACAACTTCACAACCGAACACCAACAACACACAGAAACCAGGGACGCTTCTCAACATCCCACAGCATTCAGGACAGCCCCCACCACAAAGAATGATCTGGCCCCCAATGGCTATAGTGCTGGGAACCCCTGGTCTAGAGGAAGACACACTTTAGGTAAATACGTAAAACAGAGAGTAAGCGATGTTTTCAATAGAAGATCTCTGGGAACTACAGGCCATAGTTTCTGTCCAAGGAGAACTCAAAGTCCCTCCTTTAGGGGACATCCTATTGGAGAAGAAAACAGGCAGGAAAGAAAAAGAACTAGGTTACCTCCACCAGGACAGGGAATCTATTGGGTTAACCCAGTTCACTGTTCTAGCCTCTGTGCCTAAAACAGTGCTGTTAGGTTTCCCTGGTGGCTCAGACAGTAAAGAATCCACCTGCAATGCAGGAGACCCAGGTTCAATCTGTGGGTCAGGAAGATCCCCTGGAGAAAGGAATAGCAACCCACTCCAGTGTTCTTGCCTGGAGAATCCCACAGATGGAGGAGCCTGGTGGGCCATAGTCCACAGTGTCTCAAAGAGTAGGACAGGACTGAGTGAGTAACACGTATACACAGACACCTCTGTGCCCAAAACAGTGCTGGGTCTAAGTCCCAACAGTCTGAGAGCCTTATGTTTATATATGTTACCTTATTTCATGCCCGAGGTCTCAAAGTGGGTCTTTTTTAAAAAATAGATTTTAATTTTTTAAAGTTTTAGATGTATATAAAAATTGCAAAGAGTATAGAGTTCTCTTTGCTTACAGTTTCCACTATTATTAACATCTTACATTAGTATGCTACATTTTCTGAAATTAATGAACCAATATTGATACATTATTATTAACAAAATTTCAGACTTTTTTCAGATTTCCTTACTTTTTTAGGTCATTTTTCTATCCCAGGGTCCCATCTAGGATCCCTTATTATACTTAGTCATTATATCTCCTTAGGCTTCTTCTCAGACTTTTTCTTGCCTTTGCTGTCTTTGAAGGTTTTAAAGAGTACCGGTCAAGTACACAGGGCTTCCCAGGTGGATCAGTGATAAAGAATCTGCCTGCCAAAGCAGGAGACACTGGTTTGAACCCCAGGTTGGGAAGATCCCTTGGAGAAGGAAATGGCAACCCACTCCAGTATTCTTGCCTGGAAAATCCCCCAGACACAGGGGACTGGGTGACTACAGTCCATGGGGTCACAGAGCGTGGAACACAACTGAGCACACAAGTATATTGCACACACACACAGTCAAGTATATTGTAGGATGCCCCTCTGGTGGAATTTGTCTGATGCTTTTCTTGTGTTCTGGCTAGGGTTATGAGCTTGGGGAAGGAGATCACAGATACAGTGCCATTTTCATCACATCGTGTTAAGAGTACAAACAAGCAACAAGACATGAATGTTGACGTTGCCTTTGATCACCTGGATGAAGTAAAGTGGGGAAATTTCTCCGCTATAAAGTTACTCTTTATCCACCCCCTCTTCCATACTACACTCTTTGGAAGGAAGCCTCTATGTATTAATACCTACATAAATTATTTGGAACTCTTGTACATGGGAGATTTGTCTCTTTTCTCTCATTTATTAATTTATTTTTATCTTTATGGACTCATGAATATTAATTTTATACTTTGGGTTATAATCCAATACTTTATCTTAGTGCTCAAATTATTCCAGCTTAAATTATTTTGAGCTCTTTCAGTTGGCTCCTGTCAAAGTATATTTTTTATTCTGATTTTATAGGTGAAAGAATATAAAGTTTCTTTAAACCAAGCTTCAAAGAATATAAAGTTCCCACTATCACTAAACTAACAAGAGCAGAGGTGCAATGAAAATCATTAGATTCTAAAGCACAGGGGTTTTTTCCCTACTCATCATTGGCTACTGATCCATAGCCAATCTTTGTTGACCAATGACTAGTGTATCTTTCATCTGATGGAGTTACTTAAGGCAATAAGTTTTGAGACTACCAGTCTGTTATGTACATTACAGGGAAACTTCCTTATTTTTTGACTTTTTTTTTTTTTTCCCCCTACTGTTTGCCATGGGGTGATGGGATTGGATGCCATGATCTTAGTTTTTTGAAAGTTGAGTTTTTATATGTTGATGAATTTTCACAGAGTGAATCCACTCGTGCAGCCAGCACCCACATCCAGACCCAGAGCTTCACTAGCTCACCAGAAATCCCCCTGGGGCCTTCCTCCAGTGATCCCCACCCCAGAAGCTACCATTATTCTGGCATCTAACAGCAGATCAGGTATACTTGATTTTCACTTTAAGTAAATGGAGCCATCCGCATTATTCCTTTTGGAGGCTGGATTCTTTTGTTCATCCTCATTTGTTTTCATGTGGTTTGGTTAGTGGAATTTTTTAAAAAGAGTTTCCAACCACTTATTTCATAAGAAAGGCTACAAACAAGGTAACACTTGTAAAAACACGTTAAGCAACTCCATTAAAAAAAATAGCAGACTGCTATTTAAAAAGTAAATTTACTTAAGATTAACGTTACACAAAGAAGGGGAAACTACCTGGAGATATCACTAAATCGTCCCATTATACTGGGGTGGCTCACTTCCTCCTCCCTATCTTTATCTAAAATTTCATCTACCACGGGCTCTCTTAATAATGTTTCTGTTAGTTTCTTTCACAGCAAAGGTGCCTCTTGACTGACAGGATGTCCTTCTTGCCAACACATAGCCAAAAACTCACTAGGTTGCTTCTAACATCTAATGGTGCAAGATGCTACCTGCCAAACTGGACTCAAATACTGCCTGGAAACCCAAGAGATCTGTGATCTACAGAATTTCTCTTTCTCTTTCGTTAGCCATCACTGCCAATGACCTAGTTCCTCCTGATAGGGCCCGCATGGGGTCTCATTGATAAGATGGCTCGTTATGTCAACCTCGCAAACAAAGAATAAATCACAGCAATTTGTGAGGCCGACCCAGTTGCCCAAATGGCATCCTGTTATCTCACTGGTGCCTGTCTTCTCAAAGCTGCAAGACCACCAGATTCCAGACCTCCGGCTACGTGACCATCCCTTCAGAGAATTTTCCCTTGGTGGTGTATAAGAAGGACTCCATCAGAAAGGGAGAATTCTGGTTCTCCTTAAGAGCCAGTCACCCTCTTTTCCCTCTAATAAATTTCCTTTTCTTGCCTGACTGCCCAGTTCGCTCTCTTTTTCTCTGCACTCACCTTACACCTCTCAACAGAGGTGCAGAACCCTTGATGTCCCTGCCACCACCCCACTCTGATGCCACCATGGACCTCATTCAATCAAAGCACGCTCTCCTGCAGGACCCACTCCCTCACCACATGCTCCTAACCAGCCAGAGACAGCACAAGAGAGGAAGGTATTTGTCGTCCCCACTCACACACAAAGCATTGTGTTATTTCCTAGTTGGATCCAGGCTTTCACCCCACTGTTTTCTAGTTGGAATCAGGTTTCTGATTTCTACTGCAACCTTACCATCGTATTTCTCACTGACTTACAAACCTCCTCTGGCTCCCTCTTGTCTGATAAGTGATGGATGAAGTATCCTGCCTGGGTTTCAGTAATCTCTTTAATTTGTTCACATCCAGCCAAGCCCAAGATCAGGCTCTACTTTGTATTCTAGTCAGGCTGGATTCTTCAACATCCCACACATGTCCTGCTTTTTCTATCCTGTGTGTTCCTGCCTATCCTTCTAATATGCATGCATTTGTTCATTCTTTCAATAGCTATTTTTTTAACAGCTATTTGTTCAGTTCCGTTCAGTCACTCAGTAATGTCTGACTCTTTGTGACACCATGGACTACAGCATGCCAGACTTCCCTGTCCATCACCAACTCCGCAGTTTACTCAAACTCATGTCCATTGAGTCGGTGATGCCATCCAACCATCCTCTGTCATCCCCTTCTCCTCCTGCATTCCATCTTCCCCAGCATCAGGGTCTTTTCCAACGAGTCCATTCTTCACATTAAGTGGCCAAAGTTTGGGTGCTTCAACTTCAGCATCAGTCCTTCCAATGAATATTCAGGACTGATTTCCTTTAGGATGGACTGATTGAATCTCCTTGCAGTCCAAGGGACTCACGAGAGTCTTCTCCAACACCACAGTTCAAAAGCATCAATTCTTTGGTGCTCAGCTTTCTTTACAGTCCAACTCTCACATCCATACATGACTACTGGAAAAACCATAGATTTGACTAGACAGACCTTTTTTGGTAAAGTAATGTCTCTGCTTTTCAATGTGCTGTCTAGGTTGGTCATAGCTTTTCTACCAAGGAACAATTGTCTTTTAATTTCATGGCTCTAATCACCATCTGCAGTGATTTTGGAGCCCCCCAAAATAAAGTCTCTCACTGTTTCCATTGTTTCCCCATGTAGTTGCCATGAAGTGATGGAACCAGATACCATGATCTTAATTTTCTGAATGTTGAGTTTTAAGCCAACTTTTTCACTCTCCTCTTTCATCAAGAGACTCTTTAGCTCTTCTTCACTTTCTGCCATAATGGTGGTGTCATCTGCATATCTGAGATTATTGATATTTCTCCAGCAGTCTTTTTTTTTTTTTTTCCTCCAGCAGTCTTAATTGCTTGTGTTTCATCCAGCCTGGCATTTCACATGAGGTACTCTGCATATAAGTTAAATAAGCAGAGTGATAGTATACAGCCTTGATGTACTCCTTTCCCAATTTGGAACCAATCTGTTGTTCCATGTCCAGTTCTAACTGTTGCTTCTTGACCTGCATACAGATTTCTCAGGAGGCAGGTAAGGTGATCTGATATTCCCATCTCTTTGAGAATATTTATTTAGTTATTTATTAAGTGCCTACAAGGTGCTGTGCAGGCCTCCCAGGTGGCTCAGTGGCAAAGAATCTCCCTGCAATGCAGGAGACTCGGGTTCGACCCCTGGGTCAGGAAGGTCCCCCAGAGAAGGAAATGGCAACCCACTCCAGTATTCTTGCCTGGGAATTGCCATGGACAGAGGAGCCTGGTGGGCGACTGTCAGTGGGGTCACAAAAGAGTCAGACACGACTTAACAACTAAACAACAATGACAGCTGTGTGCTACGCACTCTCCATGAGGGTACAGCAGTACACAAAGCCATCCAAGTCCCGGTCCCGTGGGCCTTATGTTATAGGTAGAGATGGGATACATTCAATAAACACACGAACAAATGCATCTGGTATTAAGAGCCAACGAGTGCTGTGACCAGAGAGGAGGATGCCGGGTTCTATATGGAGGTCAGGGAAGGCACCTCTGAGCAGGAGCAGTTGAACAGTCTTCCCAGGGAAAACTACAGGCACAGAGAAGAGTAGGTGCGAAGGCTCTCGGGGACATAACTGTTAGAGGAAGAACAAGGAGGCCATTGTGACCACAGGGGAATGAGTGAGGAAGGGAGCAACAGGAGGTGAATCAGAGCAGTGGTTCAAGGCCAGTTCATGTGGGGCCGTTAACGGCTCTCAACTGCTCTCAACGGCTCTCAACTGGGGTGATTTGGCCTCCACTCCAGGGGACATCTAACAATATCTGGAGACATTTTTGGTTGTCATGGTTGTGTGGTGCTACTGGTATCTCACTGGACGCCAGGATCTAAGGATGCTCTTTAATATCCTACGGCACACAGGGTGACACATCAAGGAAGTATCCAACCCCAGCATCCATGGTGCCAAGGTAGAGAAAGGCTGCTTTATCTATTTATTTGCCTGTGCCTGGTCTTCACTGTGGCATACGAATTCTTAGTTGCAGCATATGTGATCTAGTTCCCCAACCGGGATCAAACCTGGGCCCCCTGCATTGGAAGCACAGAGTCTTAGCCACTGGACCACCAAAACCTTGCTTTAAACCATGGCAATGACTTTGGCTTTTACTCCAAGTGTGATGAAATGGCATTACAAAGCTTTAAACAAAGGAAAGACATGAACTGACTTCAATTTTGAAAGGGTCACTTTAGATACTGTGTAGTAAATCATACCTTGAATAATGAGTGATATAAAAGGCTACCATTTATAAAGCCATTTAAAAGGCTACCAATTTGAGACACTGTACGACACCCCTTAAACTAGGATATCTTGGTAACTTTCTTCATTGTTCCTACCACTACCTGACATTGTATGACATTGGTGTGTTAATTTTTAAATATTTGTCTCCCCCAATAAAATGCAAATTGAGAGAAGGCAAGAACTTTGCTATGTGACCTGTTGAATCTCTAGCCCCTAGGACAGTGCCTAGCATACCCTGGGAGCTCTGTATTTGTTGAATGAACACATGGCTCTTGGGGTCAATCCATTTATCCCCATTTCACAGACAAAAGAATCAAGTTTCAGCGTTTGTTGCCTGAACAACACTATGAGTAAAACTCATTTGTGTTGTGTGGGCCATTTCCAGGGGGTTCATCTCCCATTTTGGTGACAATTCCCAGAAAGAAAAGTTCCCAGGGGACACTATTCCAAGTGACTTGCCTAAGCTACTGAAGCTATTGCTACACCTTAATGATTTTTGACATCAATATCTATTTAGTCATTCATTAGCCAAGTTTTTACTGAGATCATACTATGTGCCAGGCACTATGCTAGGCACTTGGGATATACTGGTGAGGAAGATCAACGTGATCCTTGTCTGACTGACACATATAAACTATTGATACTGTGTATAAAATAGAGAACTTACTGTATAGTTCAGGGAATTCTACTCAGTGCTCTATGGTGACCTAAATGGGAAGGAAATCCAAAAAGAGGGGATATATGCATGCGTGGAGCTGGTTCACTTTGCTGTACAGTAGAAACTAACAAAATATCATAAAGCAACTATGCTCCAATAAAAATTATTAATTTTAAAAAAGAAAGGAAAGGAAAAGACAGATCAGTATTCATACAGAAATATCCAAGATGCATTGCTAATTTGCCTGTGAGGAAGTATAGTGTGATAACTTTATTGTGAAAGAGCCCATACTCTTTCACTCGTATGAGCACCAAGAAAGGCATGGAACCATAATGTCCAAGAAGAATATTGATTTGAAACAACTGGGAATAAAGGAAATAAAAACAAATCTTTAAGTGCAAAAGAAAACGTGAACTCCACCTGTATTAGTCAGCTCGGGCTGCCATAACAAAATAGCATAGACTGGATGGTCTTTCAACCACAGAAATCCACTCTCCCACAGTTCTGGAGGGCAGAAATCAGAGACCAGGGTGCAAATATGAGCAGCTTCTGGTGAAAGCGATCTCCCTGGCCCTCTGCAAGAAGTCCACTGCAGACCTCTTCACTGTGTCCTCACATGACAGAGAGAGGGAGAGAGCTCTCTGGCATCTCTTCTTATTATTTTTTTTTAATATTTATTTATTTATTTGGCTCCACTGGGTCTTAGCCATGGCACACAGGGTCTTCCATCTTTGTTGCAGCATGCAAGACCTAGTTCCCTGGCCAGGGATTGAACCCGGGCCCCTGCATTGGGAGTGCAGAATATTAGCCACTAGACCACCTGGCAATCTCTTCTTATAAAGATATCTATCCCATCATGAGGGTCCCACCCTCATGAACTCATCTAAACCTAGTCACCCCCCAAAGCCTCCATCTCCAAACACCATCATAGTGTGGGGGGCAGGGGGACTAGGGTTTCAACATATGAATTCAGGGAGAATATAATTCAGACTATACCACCATCCTCACAAAGTTCACAGTCCTGTGTGGGATATAGACATTACCTGCATGATATAAGAAAAAAAATGATGCACTGCGGTAAGGGTTACAGAGGAACTAAATGAGTGCTGTGCGATGAGTAATTGAGGCAGAAAGGAGGGATCAGACTTAAGGAAGCAGGCTTCTTCAAGGAAGTAACATACAAACAAATCACCAAAAATGTGGTACAATGAAAAGTACCTCATTAATAACTTTTACACAGATTACATATTGAAGTGATAGCATTTTTAATATATTACGTTAAATTAAATATATGATTAACATTCATTTTACCTGTTTCTTTTTCATTTCTTTTTACATGTGACTACTAAAAAAGTCTAAATTACTTATGTAGTATGCATGTGTGAATACTCTGTCGTGTCCAGCTCTTTGCAACCCCATGGACCCTATATAGCCTGCCAGGCTCCTCTGTCTATGGGATTTTCTTTCCCAGGCAGGAGTGGGTTGCTATTTCCTCCTCCAAGAGATCTTCCCGACCCAGGAATCAAACCCCCATCTCCTGTGTCTCCTGCATTGTTAGGCAGATTCTTTACCAATGAGCTACCACAAAGTACTTATGTGGCTTGCATGATATTTCCACTGGACAGCACTGCCTTGTACTATTCCCTTCTACCTAAAAACACTAGTGGAAAGGAGGAGTGACTCCCCAAAGAGACAGAGGTGGAGGTGATGGAAAGCAACATGTCAGGAGGTCGAGAAGTCGAGTTGGCAGAAATGACTAAGCAACATTTTCAGAAGAGAACAGTCTACTAGTGGTTCCAGCTTTCTTTTGGGGGTTATTGAAAGTTGGGGGTTAGACAGTAGTGACAGTTGGATGGCCTTATGAGTGTACTAAAATCCACTTGTACACTTGAAAGGGTGAATTATATGGTATGTGAATTTATCGCTCAATAAAAAGTAAGATATAAACAAGAATAGAATAGGGCAATCTAATATCTACCATGTCTGCTATGACAAAAGACACCTGAATTTTCTGGAAAGCTTACTACGATTTGTGTATGGAAGGGTGTGGGTTTGAGAGTGAGTGATTAAGGAGACAGGGCTCTTACATGTTTTGGTGGAAAGCAGGGCGGAGAACAATACTACACCTTCACTTGGAGAAAGATGAACTTGAGGATTTGCAAACACTCTGGAGACCACGAATGGACCTACTACAAGGGATCACATAGGGACTTAAGCACATGATGTCTTGACCTAATGGGGCAGGGTGACCATCCCTGATGTCTGAGTCCCTTTGGTTATCTGCTTGATTAAATTCAACTGTGAACCTCTATCTGTGGTTATAGTTTCTACACTAGAACCTCCTTGCTTAGTGCCAAGGGGACACCCCGCCCATGGGCAACTCTCCATGTCCATCTTTGTGTTGGCTCTCCAGCTGCAGCCAGAGATGAAGCTTATCCCCAGGGGACAACGGCACGCAAAGTGGAGTTTTCTCTATGCCCAGTCTCGGAGCTGATTAACAATGCCTTTAGAAGCTAGCCCCAGCCAAAGAGTCCACTCATGAGTTCACTCAGCTTCTCTCTGCTTCACACAGGACTGGACGCTGAGGGTAGAGATCAATCCAGTCCCTGCCCTCAAGGCACTTAAAGTCTGGTGGGAAACTCCAAGTCCATGGCTAGCAGTATGGACTTTACCCATTCCTGATAAATATATCATTGTTTGGCTATGCTGATATTTGCTGTCTTGGTTTGCGGTTCCTGTCATTGTTTTTAATTCAGGAGGATGGAAGATGGTGATGATTTCCATAAACCCTCATCTCCTCTGTGGACTCTGCACAAGGGCTATGGTAATCTTAGCCTGTTTGGAACGCATGCCTCTTCCAGATCTCCACTGCTCTTTGTGCTTTATGACTTGGCTTCTTTTCTCTGTGGTTCAAGTCACGATGCCCTGATCTGCATGGGCTCTGTGGGCTCCCTGTGTTTCTGCACCTGCAGTGCAGACAAGTCCTGTGCTAGGAAAAACTTCTAGAAAGCACCTTGTTGCTGAGTTATTATTAAATGGAGACCCAGCAGTCATGACCAAGAGATGTCATTTAGTAAATTGTGTGTTTAATCAAATAATAATTGTAGAATGAACATTTCTTAGAAGTATAGTGGACATCTGTTGTATTTGCTGCTCTGTAAGGCAGGATATCTTGGGTAAAGAGATGGCAAATTGGGCGATTGGAAGGAAAGCCAGTAATGGACATGAGAAGAGTCAAAAGGCAGTGAAATACCCCCGGGCACATAAAAGTCAGGATCCCTATTCTAGGCCTAAGGGGCAAAGGAAGGGATCAGTTGCTGAAATCCAAAGAGAGTAAACTGTGACATTCCATCAGGGAGTTAGGCAACCCCTAGTTCCCTGGTAGCTCAGCAGTAAAGAATGCAGGAGGCACAGGTTTGATCCCTGGGTCAGGAAGATCCCCTTGAGAAGGAAATGGCAATCCACTCCAGTGTTCTTGAAGAGGAAAAGTTAAAATTTTACATAACCTCCTGCTCCTTCTGCCTCTGTAACTCAGCTTGCTCCTTTCAAAGTCTGGATCACGTAGGTCACGTAGTCTCAGAAAGTGGGGACTCACAATACTAGTAACTGGAGCTTATCTCACTCACTCTTGTCCTGCTCTTTGCAATAGCTGCTGCTGCTAAGTCGCTTCAGTCGTATCCGACTCTGTGCGACCTCATAGACAGCAGCCCACCAGGCTCCCCCGTCCCTGGGATTCTCCAGGCAAGAACACTGGAGTGGGTTGCCATTTCCTTCTCCAATGCATGAAAGTGAAAAGTGAAAGTGAAGTTGGTCAGTCATGTCTGACTCTTTAGCGACCCCAGGGACTGCAGCCCACCAGGCTCCTCCATCCATGGGATTTTCCAGGCAAGAGTACTGGAGTGGCTGCAATAGCTAAGTCCCTACAAACCTGCTTAATCATGCCTGTCCATGTATAAAAATTCTGTAACCCCTTTGTTCGGGGCTCAGAGCTTAGAGTGCTACTCCTCTGAGGCCACCAGCATGAAAAACTTGAGTTCTCCAACTCTCTGAGTGTGGTGCTTGGTTTCTAGAGTACTGGTTTCTGCAACATTTCTGGAAGCCCCAGTGAGATTCCACTCATGCTGGCCTGCTGAGCAGCTGGACTGGTGGTTCAGCCAGGCTGGAGCAAAGGAACCCTGAGACAAACACGGAGGTGGGCCACCCTACAGTATTCCGGGTTTTCTTTCAGACCGGAGTTCCGATTCTCTGGATGGCCGAGCCCAGACTGGACTCACTTGAGGGGCGGACCAATTCACCAGGAATGGCCACAGGATCAGGTAAGGCCCCAGGGCCAGTCCCCAGTCAGGTCCTACCCCAACAGGTAGATGACTGATAACCTCTCCTTGGGGCTCCCAGGAAGGGAGCAACAGTTACAGAAACCTGGGGACTAGGGAGAAGGGAGGCATTGTAATAACCTCTGAATGATTGTAAGCACGTGATTGCTGATTGAATAAAGTGAGAGAAATTTTTCATTTTGGAAACTGCAAAACCAATTCTTTTTGAAAATACAATTAAAAACAACTAGCAGGTTAAAAGGCCTGCCCAGGAGAAAAATTGAAATTAACCCTTTCCATGTCCTTGAAATACACAACCAACTTTGCCTGAGACCTCAGCCTTTGGCAAATTAGAACTTCAAGCAAAGAAAAAAAAGGAGGATCAAAGAGACATTTTAAACCTCAAACAGAAAACTGTAAGATCTGTCAGTCCGTCTGTCTGGATTTCTGTATGTCTCAGTGTATGTCTTTTGTTTTCTTCCGATAATACTGTTAAAGTTGTAAATGAGTTCTAATTTAATTGGCCTAAAGAAAAGCAAGCACTTACAAATCAAACAATTCTAAATTAAAAAAAAAAAAAACTTAACCTAAATAAATTTCAAATTCATGTAAACTGGGAAATATTCAATATTAAATACCAGACTAGACATCTCTTCAAGAAAATTACAGATACCAAGGGATACCATCTTTCATGCAAAGACGGGCTCAATAAAGGACAGAAATGGTATGGACCTAACAGAAGCACAAGATATTAAGAAGAGGTGGCAAGAATACACAGAAGAACTGTACAAAAAATATCTTCATGACCCAGATAATCATGATGGTGTGATCACTCACCTAGAGCCAGACATCCTGGAATGTGAAGTCAAGTGGGCCTTAGAAAGCATCACTATGAACAAAGCTAGTGGAGGTGATGGAATTCCAGTTGAGCTATTTCAAATCCTGAAAGATGATGCTGTGAAAGTGCTGCACTCAACATGCCAGCAAATTTGGAAAACTCAGCAGTGGCCACAGGACTGGAAAAGGTCAGTTTTCATTCTAATCACAAAGAAAGGCAATGCCAAAGAATGTTCAAACTACCACACAATTGTACTCATCTCACACCCTAGTAAAGCAATGCTCAAAATTCTCCAAGCCAGGCTTCAGCAATACATGAACCGTGAACATCCAGATAGATGTTCAAGCTGGTTTTAGAAAAGGCATAGGAACCAGAGGTCAAATTGCCAACATCCGCTGGATCATCAAAAAAGCAAGAGAGTTCCAGAAAAACATCTATTTCTGCTTTATTGACTATGCCAAAAGCCTTTGACTGTGTGGATCACAATAAACTGTGGAAAATTCTGAAAGAGATGGGAATACCAGACCACCTTACCTGCCTCTTGAGAAATTTGTATGCAGGTCAGGAAGCAACAGTTAGAACTGGACATGGAACAACAGACTGGTTCCAAATAGGAAAAGGAGTACGTCAAGGCTGTATATTGTCACCCTGCTTATTTAATTTATATGCAGAGTACATCATGAGAAATGCTGCGCTGGAAGAAGCACAAGCTGGAATGAAGATTTCCAGGAGAAATATCAATAACCTCAGATATGCAGATGACACCATCCTTATGGCAGAAAGTGAAGAGGAACTAAAAAGCCTCTTGAGGAAAGTGAAAGAGGAGAATGAAAAAGTTGGCTTAAAGCTCAACATTCACAAAACAAAGATCATGGCATCCGGTCCCATCACTTCATGGGAAATAGATGGGGAAACAGTGGAAACAGTGTTAGACTTTATTTTGGGGAGCTCCAAAATCACTGCAGATGGTGGTTGCAGCCAGGAAATTAAAAGATGCTTACTCCTTGGAAGGAAAGTTATGACCAACCTAGATAGCATATTCAAAAGCAGCGATATTACTTTGCCAAAAAAGGTCCATCTAATCAATACTATGGTTTTTCCAGTGGTCATGTATGGATGTGAGAGTCGGACTGTGAAGAAAGCTGACCACCGAAGAATTGATGCTTTTGAGCCGTGGTGCTGGAGAAGACTCTTGAGAGTCCCTTGGACTGCAAGGAGATCCAACCAGTCCAACCTAAAGAGACCAGTCCTGGGTGTTCATTGGAAGGACTGATGCTGAGGCTGAAACTCCAATACTTTGTCCACCTCATGCGAAGAATTGACACATTGGAAAAGACTCTGATGCTGGGAGGGATTAGGGGCAGGAGGAGAAGGGAACGACAGAGGATGAGATGGCTGGATGGCATCACCGACTCAATGCACATGAATTTGGGTGAACTCCGGGAGTTGGTGATGGACAGGGAGGCCTAGCGTTCTGCAATTCATGGGGTCCCAAAGAGTGAGACCAAGTGACTGAACTGAACTGAATGTTTCGTAATCTAATAAGGAAGTAGGATGTGTGTTTTTAATAAAGGAGATATAAAAAATAAAATTACATTTTATAAAGGGAAAAGAAAGTAGGTCTGACTTTCATGTGGCTGTTACAAAAAGTGATTAGAAGTTTTGTGGAAAGTGACCCTGAAAAAAAAGTTTGTGCATGGTTAGGAATGACTAGTCAAGATTAAAATACATTTAATTAAGTTTACCTCAATGAGTTCAAAGTAAGTTGGTGCAAAAACTTAAATTTGGCCTCTCTGTTAAGAGGACATGCTTTCTTCAGATGTTGAACTGCTTTTAATTATAGAAATAAGTTTCTTTACCCCTTAATTGATCTGTTCTATATTTACCTTTGAAATCTTCTGTTAACTTTGGCTAAGTGAATAATTATTATTTCACAGTAAATTATATGATCCTACCTGACTGAGTGTTATAAACCCTTTTGACATTTATTGACAAAACTTCCTAAATAACTTGACTTCTAGCTAACTTTGGGATGCTTCAGAGGGCCCCTGACATCCCAAAGAGCTATTAAGCTACCTGGGTTCATTAGACATGTTAAATGACATGAGAAGTACTGTTGAAGGGGTGATAAATCTTTTCAGGTTATACTGTATGGTTGATGTTACTAATATAGATACCCTAAAATTATGTTAAATTCATATAGATCTGATATTCCCTGATAAAATATGGTCAATTATAATTCTAGTTATCATATTAAAGTGTTACATATCACAACAATGATCAGGTTTCTTTGTTAATTGCAATAGAATCAGATTTTAAACATGCCTTCTATGGTTTTACTCTCATGCCTTTAATACTGCTAGCTCTTCAAGATTTATGGAAAAGATTTTCTAAGATTAAACAGATAAACAAACTTTGTTATAAACAGTAAGCTGGTACCGAACTAAAATTTGGTTTTCTCTCTGTCTAGAGAACAAAGTTTTCTTCGAATGCAGCTTTTGATAACAGATTATGAATCTCTTTGTCTTTAAGTGATTTATATTTGTTTTAAAAATCTTTTTGGTAAAGTAAATAAACATTATTTAAGATTATGATACATGTAGACAAAGCTCATTCTGCTTCTACAAAAAAATAACCCCTCACAGTAAGACTTTTGCTATCCTGATGTCCTTAAAACATGGCAATAGTCTGCTCCTAAATCAGGAAATTAAAAATGGATAAACAACAGCTGAAAATCAAAGAGCCAAGCTGCTTGGCTTTCCCCGGCTCCCTGATGGACTTCATTTTTATTTGATGGGTTAAAGCCTTACCTGGCTACAGCGTTAATGCCCTCACAATGAGTTCTCCAAAAAGAAAAAAATTATGTTTCACTGAATTTTAAGTTCTAGTTTTGTTAATTAAGGCCTGTGCCTACTAAGACTCACTTCTGAGATAGTTTCTTGTTATGTTATATTGCTAAAAGTTTTAATTGTTATTAAAAAGGACCCTCTAAGATTGTTTTTAAAGCTTCTCTCAGTAACCAATCTTTGGATAAAGGTCAGATGCTCCATGATGTACAACCAGGAGATTAACACTTGGCTATAATCATTTAACTGAGTCAGATGACCTGGGGTATACCAGGCTATACCCAATGAAAGTTCTTGACTTAAATTCTTGCTGGTGACCTTACTAATAATGGCTAGCTATATTATTTTCTATGTAGCTTGTTTCAGAAGATTATTGCTTACATTACCAAATGTGTGACTGAGCCTGTGGCAATTCCACATGAGATCAATAATTGTGATAATGTAACTCTAGATACGGGAAGAAGCGATAAGAGGAAGTATTTTCCTGGACCAAGAGGCTGGTAAGACAGGTATGGTCCAGAGACTTCTGCTACTTACAAGGCCTGGTCTAGTGGCAACACATTGGAGTGGCCTGTCAATGGAATCTTTGTCAGACCTGGGAATGAGCCTTCCAAGCACCGTGGGACACAATGACCATGAAATGCCCCCAAAACATGGTCAAATATGTGGCTATGAAGGGGCCCTGCTGACTGGAAGTTGGCCCTTGCCAGCTGCCTCTACAAAGATTAAATCATGACCACTGAAAGATGCTGATCTTCAACGCCCTCTTCAAAGGAGTTCAGGGTGGAGACAAAAAATAAGGCACTCTGTGCTCTGGGAAAAACCCGGAAAAACAGGCCTTCAGATAGTCAGATGTTTTCAGGTAAAGATTTTTATGAGTCCAAATTCGTGTATCTTCTTGTACCTAGAGAAACACTAATGTCACAAGCCAATATCTGGACCTGGTTCTCCTGGCTAGCCCCCCAGCAGCTTTCCTGCTTCTATTAATCTTTGGGCCAAATATCTTTAACTTTCTTGTTAAGTTTCCTTCTCCAAGTAGTAGTACAACAAAAACATCCCCCGGGCAACACCCAGACGATGCTGAAACAAGCTGCCTTATCATTCTGTGGGCTCTCCTCTCCCTCCATAAATGCACCCCGAGGTCCTGAGGCTATTTTCCCTTTGAGATCTTATATGGGAGACCACCCCCAGTGATAGAAAAGCTCAAGGGAGACCACCAACAACTAGCTGGAGATGTCCCAACACCTCCAGGCCCTGGGAAAAGTCTTCTGCCATATTGCCTAAGAAACCTTAGAAAGAACACCCATTCCCTTGAACAACTGGGTTCACCCCTATCAGCCAGGAGATGAGATATGGGTTAAAGACTGAAAACATGAACCTCTTCAGCCAGTTTGGACAGGTCCTCAAGCTCGTCCTGGCAACCCGTACTGCTGTTAAAGTTACAGGTGTCATGTCTTGGATCCACCACCAGAGTCAAGAAGGCAGCGGCTTCCTGTGATGAGGATACCTGGAAAGCAGTTTGGGACCCCAAAAACCTCCTGAATGTCCGGTTCCAAAGACAAAGGCCCTCACCCAGGAAGGACGCTGAGCCCTGCTCTAGTCACTCTGGAAGCTGACTAGACAACACACAGCAGAAGCTTGAGGATTCTTCAACCTTGCTCCAGCCACACCCTGGCAGCTGGCTGGTCAATGCACAGTGGAAGCTTGAGGATCCGGCTATCAAAATATCAATGGATTTTCATTGTCAACCCTGGCTGAGATGATTTTACTGAATAGGAGAGGGCTAGACCTACTGACAGCTAAAAAGGGAGGACTCTGCCTCTTCTTGAGTGAAAAATGCTGCTTTTATGTAAACCAATCAGGAATAGTCAGGGACATGGCCCAACAGCTAAGGGAACGAATCATGAAAAGGAGAGAGGAACTAGCAAATTCCTGGCGTAATCGGAGCAGTATCTGGAGCTGGGCATCATGGCTTCTGCCTGTAACCAGTCCTCTCTTCATGTTCTTTGCACCCCTCTTGTTTGGCCCTTGTATTCTCGATGCTATTACCCAATTCATAACCTCTCAGATTGAATCCATAAAGTTACAAATGGTAATAGTTCAATATAGCCCCCTAAACAATGGGGAGCTCTGAATGTCCTACCAAAACATGAGATGATGCTTTCTACAATGAGTGATAGAAGCATCAAGACGGGGGAATGAAGAGGAAAAGTTAAAATTTTACATAACTTCCTGCTCCTTCTGCCTCTGTAACTCAGCTTGCTCCTTGCAAAGTCTGGATCATGTAGGTCACACATAGTCTCAGAAAGTGGGGACTGACAATACAAGGAACTAGAGCTTATCTCACTCACCCTTGTCCTGCTCTTTGCAATCGCCAAGCCCCTACAAACCTGCTTAATCATGCCTGTCCATGTATAAAAACTCTGTAATCCCTTTGTTCAGGGCTCAGAGTTTAGAGTGTTAACTCCTCTGGGCCCGCCAGTGTAATAAGCCTGAGTTTTGCAACTCTCTGAGTGTGGTGCTTGGTTTCTCGAGTACTGGTTTCTGCAACATTCTTGCCTGGAGAATTCCATGGACAGAGATGCCTGGTGGGCTACTGTCTATGGGGTTGCAAAGAGTTGGACCTAAACAACATCAGTGACCCTGCTGAAAAGGCATCAGGAGGAATAAGCTGATTTCATGCTTCTCTCTTCCTACAACCTCTGACCTTTGCTCTCTGCTGATAGAGGTCAGTCTCGGGATAGAAAGCAGAGTGGGGAAGATGCGTGGAGAAGGGTGGGTCCATGTGGATTTGTCTGTGGCTAGCACATCTGCTCAAACATCCATCCCCACTTCCTCTGATGGGACATTGCTTTGGTTTGAGGGAATCTTATGAGTTGCATCGTGTCTCCCGAAAAGATATATGAAAATTCCAACCTCTAGGACCTCAAAATGTGACCTTTATTTGGGAATGGACTTGTTGCAGGTGAAATTAGTTAAGGTGAGGTCATACGCAGTAGAAAAGAAAGAAGAAAGTGAAGTCGTCCAGTCGTATCTGACTCTTTGCCTACCAGGCTACCTAGACTGTAGCCTACCAGGCTCCTCTGTCCATGGGATTTCCCAGGCAAGAATAATGGAGTGGGTTGCCATTTCCTTCTCCAGGGGATCTTCCCGACCCAGGGATCGAACCCAGGTCTCCTGCATTGCAGGCAGACCCTTTACCCTCTGAGCCACCAGGGAAGCCATACGCAGTAGGGAGGGCACATATTCCAATATGACTGGTGTCCTCATTAGAAAAGGAAAATTTAGACACACAGGAGGAAGACTGTCATGTGAAGATGGAGGCAGAGATTAGAGTTACACTGCCACAAGCCAAGTATCACCTGGGACCTCTGGAAAAGGCTTCCTTCTCTAGAGGCTTCAAAAGGAGTGAGGCCCTACCCACACCTTTATTGTGGAGTTCTGGCATCAGAGCCATAAAACAAATTCAAAATAGAAGGAGGGGAAGGGATAAATCAGGAGCCTGTGATGAACACACACACACACACACACACACACACACACACTATTATGTATAAGATAGATAACAAACAAGGATCTACTGTATAGCATAAGGAACTCTACTCAATATTCTGAGATAAGCTATATGAGAAAAGAATCTTTAAGAAGCATATATGTATATGTATATAACTGAATCACTTTGTTGTATACCTGAAACTAACACAGCCTTGTAAATCAACTGTACTCCAATAAAAATAAAAATACCAATTATTCTGATGTTTTAAGCCACCCAGAATACGGTTCCTTGTCACAGCAGCTCCAGGACACCACAGAGGGGGCTACCCCTCCCCCCACATGGCACCGCAGGACAGTCCAACCCTGCTGGGGTTGGGGAAAAGGGTATTTGCCCCCTGGGATGTGGATTTTGAGCATGAAAACAGGGAACTAGACAAGTCCTAAATTCACATCCCTGCTTTGTCACTTGCTGGCCTGATGGGACTGGGATGAGCCAGTTCAAGGGAAATTCATACCCCTAGGGCTTGCCTCCTGGTTGGGATTTTTAAGCCGTTAGGAGACCTCAAAGTGCTGCCTCCTGAGGGAGCTCATGCTATGAACAAGCCGAAACTCACTGACAGCTCTCCTCACAAAGACTGCTTGCTAGAACCATCTTGAAGACATAGACCTTCCCTTTTCTGGTGAATGAGGAGGAGGAGGACATTACTGCCCACTGGGTCTAAGACACAGTCAGCAAATATCATCAACTTCATTATTTACAAAGCCTGGAGAAGAAGGAGGAGCAGAGAAACAGGAAGACCCAGGCCTAGCTTTCCAGATTTCTGCATTAAGCTGGGAAGCCCACCTGAGCGTGAGTGCACAACAGAGAGGGGCACAACCTTCCCAGGCCCATGGCCCACCAAAGGGGGCACTTGGCATTGGTCATTTTCCTCCCAGTGACCAGCCCCATGGCAATCATCTCAGCAGACTGGCCACAGCGCTGTCGTTAAAACGTGGACACAATACGATTTGTGGTCACACTGCACACAGATCATTGTTGATATGCTTGGCACCAAATAAGGCCTTGAGGGTGCTGTGTTGATTCCTGTCCTTGGTGATGGTAAGCTCTGACAGAGACCTACTCCAGCTGCCAAGGGCAAGGGAAGGTACGCCTGGGATCTGGGAGAGCTGACCCAACACTCAAGGACAGTCTGCCAATTTTGTAGATAAATTAAGGCTCTGCAGTGTTAATCACCCAGAGGTGAGAGGCCAGAATTTGCTGGCTCCAAAGTTCACGCTTTTTCTGCTGTGCCAGGTCACCTCCCACTCACATGTCCAGCAGTCCTGGCTTATTCGTGAATTTAAACATTCATGCATTCATACATTCATGCATGCACTTCTTCAATGCATGTTTATTGAGTAGCTACTGTGTCCCAGCAGCTGTGTTAGATACGAGTTAAGCAGAACTGAGTGAGATAGTCAAGGTAATCTAGTGGGGAGAGGGGAGCGCAGATACTTAACAGATAAATAAATGCGTATTTAATTTCTATGTGAGAAAAGTACTATATCAAAGTAAGATATGGAGATTGAGAATAACAGCTGGAGACTTAAAGTCCCAACACTAGGGAATGCTCACTCAATGAGGTAATATTTAAGCCACTAGTGTTTCAACTGGTCAGTGATTTTGTTCCCACAGGACATTGTCTGAAGACAATTTTGGTGATCACAGTAAGAAATGGCTGCTGCTGCTGCTGCTGCTGCTAAGTCACTTCAGTCGTGTCTGACTCTGTGCGACCCCATAGACGGCAGCCCTCCAGGCTCCCTCGTCCCTGGGATTCTCCAGGCAAGAACACTGGAGTGGGTTACCATTTCCTTCTCCAATGCATGAAAGGGAAAAGTGAAAGTGAAGTCACTCAGTCGTGTGTGACTCTTTGTGACCCCATGGACTGCAGCCCACCAGGCTCCTCCGTCCATGGGATTTTCCAGGCAAGAGTACTGGAGTGGGGTGCCATTGCCTTCTCCAAAGAAATGGCGGTAGGGTGCTATTAGCATCTAATGAGTAGAGGCCATGAATGCTTCTAGACATCCTACAATGCACAGGACAGCCCCCAAAACAAAGAATTTTCTGGCCCAGAGTGTTAATGGCACAAGACTGAGCAACCCTGATTTAGACGAAGATATGAAGGTGACCTTTGCTGACAAAGTAGTCAAAGTTATGGTTTTTCCAGTAGTCATATGCAGAGCTGAGAACTGGATCATGAAGAACGCTGAGCATCGAAAAACTGATGCTTTTGAACTGTGGTGCTGGAGAAGACTCTGGAGGGTCCCTTGGACTGCAAGGAGATCAAACCAATCAATCCTAAAGGAAATCAACCCTGAATATTCACTGGAAGGACTGATGCTGAAGCTCTCATACTTTGGCCCCCTGATGCAAAGAGCCAACTCACTGGAAAAGACCCTGATGATAGAAAGGATTGAAGGCAAAAGGAGAAGAGGGCGGTGGAGGATGAGATGGTTAGATAGCATCACCAACTTAACAGACATGCATTTGAGCAAATTCTGGGAGATGGTAAAGGATAGAGGATCCTGGCGTGCTGCAGTCCATAGGGTCACTAGGAGTCGGACATAAATTAGCGACTGAACAACAGCATGAAGATGAAGAAGATGCTAGCCCTATTCGCCTGCCCCAAGCATTCCAGATGAAAGGGAAAGCATGTGCAAAGGCTACAACGTCAGGAAAAGCTTTGTGTCTCAAGCTAAGGAATAGGGGAGAAAGTTACAGAATGAGAGGGACCAGATTGTACAGGGCCCTGGTCTTGGGCAGAAGTTTGGCTTTTTATTCTTTGCCATGGAAAGCCTTTAAAGGGTCTTAAACTGGAGAGGGCACTCTGGCTACTCTGCAGAGGAGTGGCAGTGAGGGAAGAGTAGAATCCCAGAGACTGGGATAGAACTGCCCAGGAAGAGATGACAGCCTTGACTAAGGCCGGGGCTGGTACAGGAGGGAAATGGGTGCATCAGTGATGGTTACTGCCCCGGCGGTGAGCTGGATCTGGGGGGAAGAGGAGGAGAAACGGGGATTCTGGTCTCCAGCGTGCTGGGTCCTGTGGACCTCCAGATGGGGAAGACTGAGCCAGGGCCAGGTGGGAGGGGTCCCGGATCAAGAGCTTGCCTTCAGACATGGCAAGTCTGAGACACCCAGTGGACTTGGGTAGGTAAGGTGTTGGAAAGAGGAGTTACTCAGAAGAGGCCTTGCAACTGTGTTGCAGATCTGCCCCCAAGCAGGGGACCTTCTCTGTGTTCATGGCAGCCCACAGCTGGCTGAGAAGCCTCACCTCTCTGGGTTACCAAAAGAACTCTCTGTTTTGTGTCTATTTAAAATCCTGCCTCTGCTGCTGCTTCGGTGGTTGGCTGAGTTCCATCTGTCAAAACAAAGAACGGTCAACATCTGGGATGTTCTCGTGCCACCTTCAGTTCCAGACCCTTTGTTCTGAGACTCTCTTGTTTACAGCAATGTCAGTCTCCTGCTGAAGCCCGAGGGCTGCTTCATCTCTTCCATCCCATTGGGGATAGAATATTTACAGTCTTCTTTCTGACCTCCTTTTTCCAAACAACTCCCAGCATCCTCTGACACCGTGTACTCAAAGCAGAGAAAAATACATTGAGACCAGGCCTATTCTTCAAGCTCTAGTTCAATCCTCTATTTCCTTTTTTCCCCTACCTTTTGACTGCCTTCACCCATTTCCCTATTCCCCCACCCTCATCTCTGGTAACCACCAATTTGGCCTCTTTTTCTAAGAGTTTGTTTTTGAAGCATGAGTGATCTATAAGACTGTGTTATTTCCTGCTATGCATCATAGCCTTTTGGTATTTTATGCATTTCAAAATGATCATCATGATAAGTCTGGTTATAATATGTCAACATAGAAAGATATGACATAGTTATTGACAACACTCCCCACACAGGTACATTTTGTACCCATGACTGGAACTTTGTATCTCTTTAATCTCCCTCATCTATTTCTCTCCATGCCTACCACCTGTTTGTTCTCTGTATCTATAACCCTATATCTGTTTTATCATGTTTATTTATTTGTCTTGCATTTTAGATGCCACATATAAGTGAAATAATACGCTGTTTGTCTTTCTCTGTCTGACTTATTTCACTTCATGATACCCTCTAGTGTTATGATACCCTCCTGATACCCTCCATCCCTGTTGTCACAGATGGCAAGATTTCATTCTTTCTTTATGGTTGAGTAATATTCTGGTGATAGCAGCCATGAAGTTAAAAGACGCTTACTCCTTGGAAGGAAAGTTATGGCCAACCTAGATAGCATATTCAAAAGCAGAGACATTACTTTGCCAACAAAGGTCCGTCTAGTCAAGGCTATGGTTTTTCCAGTGGTCATGTATGGATGTGAGAGTTGGACTATGAAGAAAGCTGAGCGCCGAAGAATTGATGCTTTTGAACTGTGGTGTTGGAGAAGACTCTTGAGAGTCCCTTGGACTTCAAGGAGATCCAACCAATCCCTTCTAAAGGAGATTATACCTGGATATTCATTGGAAAGACTGATGCTGAAGCTGAAACTCCAATACTTTGGCCACCTGATGTGAAGAGTTGACTCATTGGAAAAGACTCTGAAGCTGGGAGGGATTGGGGGCAAGAGGAGAAGGGGACGACAGAGGATGAGATGGCTGGATGGCATCACTGACTCAATGGACATAAGTTTGAGTAAATTCTGGGAGTTGGTGATGGACAGGGAGGCCTGGTGTGCTGTGATTCATGGGGTCACAAAGAGTTGGACACGACTGAGTGACTGAACTGAACTGAATATTCCATCATATGTACACGTGTGTGTGTGTGTATCTCCCATCTTCTTTATCCATTTCCTTTTATTCCCTTTTATTATTATCAGACACCCATCGTTGACTTGCTCTGTACCTGGCACTTGGGGATACCATGATCAATGAGAGTGATACGGCCCCTGATAGAGACCCAAGCTTGATTCCTGGATTGGGAAGATCCCCTGGAGAAGGAAATGGCTACTCAGCACAGTATTTTTGCCTGGAGAATTCCATGGACAGGAGAGCCTGACAGGCTATATATATAGTCCATGGGGTTGCAAAGAGTTGGACACGACTGAGCAACTAACACTCTCACTTTCAATATGGATCTCACACCTTAGGACAGGGTGTCTCAATCTCAGCACTATTGACATTTGACATCAAGTAATTCTTTGTTGTGGGGACCATCCTGTGCATTGTATGATGTTTGGCAGCTTCCCTGGCTTCTACCTATTAGATGTCAGTAGCTTGTTCCCGTCCCTCAAGTTGTCACTACCCAAAATATCTTCAGTCATTGCTAAAACTTCTCCTGGGAAGCAAAAATTTCCCAGTCAAGAGACATTGTTCTAGAAGGAAGAGGACATTAAACAAACACTCATCAAGGTAGATAAATGTGATGACAGAAGCATAAACAAGAGAGATTCAATTTATCTTGGAGGAATGGAGAGATAAGAGTCCAATGTGGAGACCACCTGTTCCAGCCCAGAAAAATAGCTGGTATTCCTTCCAGCATGAGGCTTTCTCTGACTGATCAATAGTCTTCTGTCTTCCTAGTTTCCTGCAGTAGCATTCACCGGCTCTGTACTAGGCAGCCGGGTACAGTACTGAGCACTGGGCGTGCCTTAGATCATCGTATTCTTGTAAGTACCCTCTAAGCATAATTGGACCACAAACCGCTCAAGATTTACCACATAAGTAAATTGAAATAGTAAATTGAATGAAAGCTGAGACAGTGACTGCTTCTACTTCTTGTTCATCCTCCAGCAACAGCCTCCCATTTCATCAGTTACCACAACCTTTTGGAACTGTCAATGTCTCCTGAGCCTCCAAGAGTGCTCCCCCCAATTTTCCCATCACCCAGATTTCTTTGTTTGATCTTACTATTCCCTAGGCCTGATCTCCCATCTTGCTTCTTCCTTGTCCCACCCTTGTTCTCAAAACTTCAGAGTTGCCCAACCGTCTCCTTCATACCCTTTCCTGAAATCATTCTCATCAGTTTCCCCAAAGCATAGAATCCAGAGGTATCCTGTCATCTCATTCAATCTGTCCTCCATGTTTGATGTTATTTAAAACTCTCCTCCTTGGAGCTTTCTTCTTCCTTGGTACCCTGCACCCTTCAGGTCTACCTTCTGCATCCTATCCTATAGATTTGGGTAGCCTCCACTGTTCCTCCAAGTTCCCAGTTCCTTGTCCCAATCTCTACACTCATTGCTCAGGCATTGTTTTAGCTTTCCAAGCTTTATTTAACCTACCTTTGTGGAATACTAGCTTAACTTGCTTTTGCAATCCATCTGGACACTCTACCTGAATACAACCTTGACACCTCAAATTGAAAGTGTCCCAAAGAAAAGGCTCTATCTTTTCTTCAAAGTCAGCTCTTTCCCTCAGCTTCTCAAAATCTGTTGTTTCTTTTAGTAGGAAGAATCATTCTTGGAGCTTCAGAATGAATTGTCTACATTCATTCTTGTTCATGAAGTCACTCTTTGAACCTGTTGTGGGCACCATGCTTTACAGACTGTCTGCCCTCATGGAACTCACAGTCCATCTGGCAAGACAGATGGTCAAAAGAAAGTGCAGAGAGCTTTGATGAGGGTTATAGTAGGAGAAGTCTAATGTGTAGCGGGTCTCTCCTCTTCTTTATCAGCTAGACCCAATGAGCTGGAAAGTGCTCTGGTTCTCCCATCATTGTGCCCCTCCAATCAGCTGCTTGCTCTCCAAACTCTTGGCCACTGCCTTGGCCTCCTAAGTGGTCTTATTTCCTCTTATTTCTTTTCACTTCTCTGAATTCTCACCTGTTACATTGTCTTGTAACATCTTCCTTCTTATTGGTCCCCTCACAACACTGTAAGTTTATTCAATATAACTCATGTGTGTGCACGCGCGTGCTTGGTCAGTCATCATGTCCGACTCTTTTGTGACCCCATGGACTGTAGCCCACCAGGCTCCTCTGTCCATGGACTTCTCCAGGTAAGAATACTGGAGTGGGTTACCATGCCCTTCTCCAGGGAATCTTTCCAAACCAGGAATCGATCCAGTGTCTCCCTCCCTATGGGCAGATTCTTTACTGTCTGAGCCACCTTGGAAACCAAAGAGAGAGAACATTGCATTTAAATTCTAGCACTGCCACTTACTTCTTTTACGTTATATGATCTTAATTGTACAATCTCTTGAAAGCCGCAATTTCTAGTGGCTTCTTCAATTTGAGTGGGATTAATAATAGGCATTATCTATCAATGTCTTGATTATGATTTTAGAACATGGGTATTGGGCTTGTTGCATATATTCACCCTACTTTTATATATTTAAGGCTTTTCATATATTTAAAAATTATTTATAAGGTATTTGTGAAAATTAAATTAGGAAAATGCTAATCACAGTGCCTGTCACAGTTCCTAACACATAGATAGCCTCCAGTACAAAGTGGTCCTCAGCAGTGAAGGAAGGGTCACTCTTCATGCCACCAAATCCTTGCTGGGCTGCAATTATCTTATCTCTTTATTGGTTTGTGCCATGTTCTCCTCCACTGGAACTAAGCCTCATGAGGGCAGAGACCCTGCCTGTCTTCGCTCCCCGTTATATGTCAAGTGTGCTCAGGAGGCAGTTGACGAGTGGTAACTGCAAACGTGGACTGTGAAGACACACCATCATGGTTCCCTCATTCTACATAAAGATAATTAACCTCAGACAGGTAAAGCAGCTTGTTCAAGGGCCCAGAGCTAGTGAGTGGTCTAATACCTTCTTTTAGACGTTGTGCATCTTAAGAGTACATCTGTGTATATATGTTTATGTGTGTGTGATGGGATGGGTGTGGGGGATAGGTTGTGGGAAAACAGCCCACCATTAACCCTGTTTGAGTTTGCAGTCACACCTCCCTGGACCTCTATCATAGAAGCCACAGTTTGGATACAGCACTCTCCATCCAGAGGGCCGGTTTTCTGAGCCTAATATGAGGTTGGGAACCCTTCTTCTGCACTGCACATGCTTCCTTCAGTATAGAGGGATATCTATTAGTGTGACACTAGCCCTGCTCTGTCTCCCACTCCTTCCTTCCCCTTGGGAGGTGGAGCAAAGCATCTGTTTGGTGATTTTGACAGAAAGAACTTTGGAGGCTGTTTCAATGGGTGCAAAGGTCTCTTCTCTCTCTAGCAGAAGAACCAAAAGGACAGTTCAAAGAAAATGATCAGGACTGAGAAGCAGAGGAGAAAAACCAAGAGGCCAGAGTATCACCTGGAAGCACTCCTCTCTTTCTCAGCATCTCCCAGCCTGAAAAACCCCTGTGCTATTGGGCTATGATAGCCTAGCTGTCCAACCCAAGCCCTACCTCGGGGGCAAGGCTTGAGTCTTCTCAACCCTGCCTTGACTGGATGCACCATTTGTTGTTGTTCAGTCACTGTCGTGTCCGACTCTTTGTGACCCCATGAACTACAGCACTCTAGGCTTCCCTGTCCTTCACTATCTCCTGCAGTTCGCTCAAACTCATGTCCATGGAGTTGATAATGCCATCCAACCATCTCATCCTCTGTCACCCCTTCTTCTCCTTCCCTCAGTCTTTCCCAGCATCAGGGTCTTTTCCAATGCACCATTATTACTACACAACTAAGATACCTTCTTCAAGACTTATATCAGTAATAAAACTGACATCTTGATTTCCACTTGCCTATCTCTATGAGTTCAGAACTCAGCTGGGAATATTAGAAAGGGACTTATGAATTGACCCCACCAAACAAAACAACAACATCCAAGGAAGAACTTTGCATGTATACTGATTTAATTTTATTTCATTAATTCCAGGTTGGTTTGTATTGCTAATACCAAGATGGCACATGATGTTAAATCTGAGTCAACATCTCAAAGGAATGTCAAGTAATTGGAAAGGGTCCAGAGGAAACTTAATAGAATGGTGAGAGTTCTGGAAACCAGGCCATGGTAGGGAAAGGTAAAATGAATCAGAAGATTTAGTTCAAAGCAGATTTGGCTATGATATGACACAGTCTTCACATTTTTCAAGGGCTACCATGCAAAAGAGTGGTTTAATCAGATTATGTGACTTCCAAAGGCAGAACTAAGTGCACTGATGGATATTCCAAGGAGGCATATTTTGGCTCATTATAAAAATTATATTTGCAATGACTGGCATTGGATAGAAGTATAGTTACCACCTACAGATGGCCCTTTATGTGTATTATCTCATTTCATCCTGGCAGCATTCCCAGAGAGATCAGTATATGATTATCTCCATTTAACAGATAAAGAAACTGAGGTTCTGGCAGGTAGATTAATTTGCCCTAGGTCAAAAAACTAATAAGTGGCAAGGCAGGAGTTAGTAAATGCATCATTCATTGTCCTAAGTATGTGGTCTTAACTGCTACACGCTACTATTCACCCTGAATGACGGTGACCAGACCTGCACTTAGACGTACCTGTGTTGTTTCAAAAGAGGAACAGAGTTTTGGTTTTGTTTCTATTCTTCTTCTTAATGATGCCCAGGTTTGGTTTGACTTTCTAGGCTACAGGACCTCAGTAAATGTAAGTGTTTATAGAAAATAGGATTCAGGGCTTCCCTGGTGGCTCAGTGGCAAAGAATCTACCTGGAAATGCAGGAGACACAGGTTCAATCCCTGGCCCAGGAAGATCCCACATGCTGTGGCTTAACTAAGTCTGTGCACCGCGACTACTGAGCCTGTGCTCTCGAGCCCAGGAGCCACAACTACTGAAGCCCACACGCTGCAGCTATTGAAGCCCACACGCCCCAGAGCCCGTGTCTGTAACAAGAGAAGCCACTAGAGTGAGAATCGCACGCACTGCAACAAGAGTAGCCCCTGCTTGCTGCAGCTAGATAATAGCCCATGGGGCAACGGAGATCCAGCACAGCCAAAAATACAATTAGATCAAATTATTTTTTCAAAACAGGATTCAATGAAACCCAGATCCTTTCCCAGTGTTTCAATTGCCCTATCAAAGCCTTTGACCCATAAAGATGAAATGGGGGTTTCACTCCACCTAAGACCATGCTGGGCGCTGACTGTTTCAAATTAAGATCCATCCAGTGCAGTCCCTGGGCCTTGAATCCTCTGCACACAAAGAGCATTCCACACAGGTCCCTAGTAGCTTCTGTTTTTGCATTTTAGAATTGTTTTTCAGTGGACATGTATCTTTTCAATGTCCTGTTTATGGCATGAAATCCATGGGAGATGGAAAATCTGAGCACAGAGGAAGGAACTCATAAAGCATACCAGTGGGCAAGAGAGTGGAAGTGAGGGTCGGGGAGCACATGCTGTGCATGGTAAATTCTATGTTGAAGAGGAGACGCCCCTCTGTGACAATGGTGGGTGGAATGGATGCAAGCGTCCCTGGATCATCCAAGCCAGACATGTTCCTCCATTCCACTCCATGTCTGCCCCAGACTCCCTCCTGCTTCCTGCTTATCTAGCCCTGTCTTATCCTCATTGGCACCTGGATTCACTGACTTGTGTTACCCCCAGGTGTCCGTTTTCCTCCATTTTGTTCAGTGCGACAGAACAATCTGAACCATCTACCCATTAACCTGATGTCCCTGGCCTTGATTCAGAACCTCTGCCCACACTGTGTCCTAACACGTATTTGTTGACATCCTATGATCTCATCTAATCACCAACTCTGAGGTTCCAGCACTGGAGGGTAAGGGATGATGCAAAAGAACTGTATCTGGAAAGGGTTCACCGTTAGGAGCATAAACAGGGGACACCAAAATGCATGGGATAATCAAAGTTCACAGACTGAAAAACAAATGGACAAGGTAGCTATGCCTTCAAGGCACTAAGCAAGGATAATCTTGGATCGATTTTTAAAAAAAATTTTTTAAATAGGAGTGTAATTGCTTTACATTGTTGTGCTAGTTTCTGCCATACCACTACATGAAAAGTATGGAACACTTCATGTATTTTTGTGTGTTATCCTTGCCCCAGGGCCAAGCTAATCTGTGTCATTCCAATTTTAGTAGATGTGCTACTGAAGCGAGCACTTCGATGGCTTTTTTGAGATAAACTTGTTTGGACCAGGAATCCTTCTGAAGAGGGCTAAGGACAAAGGCCACCTAAGTGGGAGGGGGTAAGAGGAAGGACAGGGAGGAGTCAGAGGACAGAGCAGCAGGGGAGAAGCATGGACATGTAGTGTTCTGGAAAGCAAAGGAGGCCGTGTCAAGAAGGAAAACAGTCAGCAGTGCTGGCGTGGAAGCCATGCTCAGGGGACGAGGAGGGTACCAGTAACACTTGGAAGAGCAGCTTCAGCAGCTGGGGTATGAACCAGAGGGTGTTCTGTTCGTGCTGCATCCCAGGTGACCAGGAGCATGCTTCGAAACAAGTCATCACAAAGCCCTGTCCAGAGCAAGCCAAGAATGACATTACAGAACAATGGGCCCACCACAGGCCATGTCACTCTGACCTTTCTACATGGGTGACCTCAGCAAAAAGAACCAGCAGAGATAAGTCCTTAAGCAAGTGAGTATATGGGGACAAACCCATTGTGTCCAACCAATGACCATGACAAGGGGAGGACATTTCACCAGCTTGGTTCATTCACTAATGGCTCTCTCACTCATGAACACTGAGATGGGTCTAATGTGCTCAGAGACAGAGAAGGCACTTGGTCATAAAAGAGATCTGGTCTCTGCCATCAGCTTACAACACATTTGGGGGAACTTCATTCCATGAGTATATCCGCCAACCTCAACACGCCATCTAGAATGCCTAATAAAGTCCCCATTCAAATTTTACAAAATTACCCAAGTTTTAGCAATACCTTTTTTATGTCTCTCTGTAGAGGGCTACTGCTGCTGCTCCTGCTAAGTCACTTCAGCCATATCCCACTCTGTGCGACCCCATAGACAGCAGCCCACCAGGCTCCACCGTCCCTGGGATTCTCCAGGCAAGAATACTGGAGTGGGTTGCCATTTCCTTCTCCAATGCATGAAAGTAAAAAGTGAAAGTGAAGTCACTCTTTCATGTCCGACTCTTAGCGACCCCATGGACTGCAGTCTACCAGGCTCCTCCGCCCATGTATTTTCCAGGCAAGAGTACTGGAGTGGGGTGCCATTGCCTTCTTTGTTAGAGGGCTAAGGTTAAGCTTAAAACGAATGATCAAAGAGGTTATGTGTTCATTAAAAACAATCTGATAGACTAAATTATAGATTCACTGAGGACTGTATTGATTCCTTACAATATATACCAATGACCTCTTCCCCTGAAGCACTAACCACGCTATGTTGCTTGTGTTTCTCTTTCTCCATCCTCCTTCTCCAAACCTAATCAAGATCTAGGTCTGTATTTCCAACGGCCCCCTCACTGCCCTCAAACTCAAACCTGAAGTCAGATTCACTATATGGCATCTCTCCATTATCACCCTTTTCAGGCATCCTTATTCCCATCTGTGGTACCTTTCATTTTATCTTCTCTCATGAGCATATCCTACATCCAGCCAATTACCACGTTTCGTGTCAAGCAGGGTCTTGTGCCCATAAAAGATGTTCAACACTTACTTGCCGATGAATGGACACATTTTATATTCTGGAAACATTTATAGCTGACTGGTAACTGTAGCCATGGCACTGATAATGACAGCTGTTAAAGACCAAGGCCAAGGCTTTGGGTGGCAGATGGGGCTGAGCTGGGTTTAGTCTCATAAGATGCTTGCTCCTTAGAAGAAACGTTATGACCAACCTAGACAGCATATTAAAAAGCAGAGATATTACTTTGCAAACAAAGGTCCATCTAGTCAAAGCTACGGTTTTTCCAGTGGTCATGTAAGGATGTGAGAATTGAACTATAAAGAAAGCTGAGCACCAAAGAATTGATGCTTTTCAACTGTGGTGTTGGAGAAGACTCTTGAGAGTCCCTTGGACTGCCAGGAGATCCAACCAGTCCATCCTAAAGGAAGTCAGTCCTGAATATTCATTGGAAGGACTGATACTGAAGCTGAAACTCCAATACTTTGGCCACCTGATGTGAAGAACTGACTCATTTGAAAAGACCCTGATGCTGGGAAAGATTGAAGGCAGGAGAAGGGGATGACAGAGGATGAGATGGTTGGATGGCATCACCGACTCAATGCACATAAGTTTGAGTAAACTCCAGGAACTGGTGATGGACAGGAAGGCCTGGTGTGCTGCAGTCTATGGGGCCACAAAGAGTTGGACACGACTGGGTGACTGAACTGAACTGAACTGATGTTGCTTAATATTCTAAGGACTTTGGACACATCATTCCCTCATTCATAAGATGTTAGTTACTAAGGTTGTGGGAATCAAATATAAAAAGTATGTAGAGCTCTGAGTGCAGAGATGTTATTTCCTTTAGTCCCTAGTTCACTGTCAGCCTAGAAAAGGAAATGGCAACTCACTCCAGTATTCTTTTTTTTTTTAATTGAAGGATAATTGCTTTACAGAACTTTGTTGTTTCTGTCAAACCTCAATATGAATCAGCCATAGGTATACATATATCCGTCCCCTTTTTGAACCTCCCTCCCATCTCCCTCCCCATCCTAACCCTCTAGGTTGATACAGAGCCCCTGATTAAGTTTCTTGAGACATACAGCAAATTCCTATTGGCTCTCTATTTTACATAAGATAATGTACGTTCCCATGTTACTCTTGCCTGGGAAATCCCACGAGCAGAAGAACCTGGTGTGCTACAGTCCATGAGGTCTCAAGAGTCAGAAGTAGCAACTAAACCACCACCACCCACTATCAATGTTTATCCATTTCAGCAGACTAACATTAAAGAAATGGAGTAGCCATCATGGTCAACAAAAGAGTCCAAAATGCAGTACTTGGATGCAATCTCAAAAACAACAGAATGATCTCTGTTTCCAAGGCAAACCATTCAATATCACAGTAATCCAAGTCCATGCCCCAACCAGTAATGCTGAAGAAGCTGAAGTTGAACGGTTCTATGAAGACCTACAAGACCTTTTAGAACTAACACCCAAAAAAGATGTCCTTTTCATTATAGGGTACTGGAATGCAAAAGTAGGAAGTCAAGAAACACCTGGAGTAACAGGCAAATTTGGCCTTGGAGTACGGAATGAAGCAGGGCAAAGGCTAATAGAGTTTTGCCAACAGAACGCACTGATCATAGCAAACACCTTCTTCCAGCAACACAAGAGAAGACTCTACACATGGACATCACCAGATGGTCAACACAGAAATCAGATTGATTATATTCTTTGCAGCCAAAGATGGAGAAGCTCTATACAGTCAGCAAAAACAAGACCAGGAGCTGACTGTGGCTCAGATCATGAACTCCTTATTGACAAATTCAGACTTCAATTGAAGAAAGTAGGGAAAACCACTAGACCATTCAGGTATGACCTAAATCAAATCCCTTATGATTATGCAGTGGAAGTGAGAAGTAGATTTAAGGGCCTAGATCTGATAGAGTGCCTGATGAACTATGGACGGAGGTTCCTGACATTGTACAGAAGACAGGGAGCAAGACCATCCCCATGGAAAAGAAATGCAAAAAAGCAAAGTGGCTGTCTGAGGAGGCCTTACAAATAGCTGTGAAAAGAAGAGAAGTGAAAAGCAAAGGAGAAAAGGAAAGATATAAGCATCTGAATGCAGAGTTCCAAAAAAATAGCAAGAAGAGATAAGAAAGCCTTCCTCAGTGATCAATGCAAAGAAATAGAGGAAAACAACAGAATGGGAAAGACTAGAGATCTCTTCAAGAAAATTACAGATAACAAGGGATACCATCTTTCATGCAAAGATGGGCTCAATAAAGGACAGAAATGGTAGGGACCTAACAGAAGCAGAAAATATTAAGAAGAAGTGGCAAGAATACACAGAAGAACTGAACAAAAAAGATCTTCACAGCCCAGATAATCACGATGGTGTGATCACTCACCTAGAGCCAGACATCCTGGAATGTGAAGTCAAGTGAGCCTTAGAAAGCACCACTACGAACAAAGCTAGTGGAGGTGATGGAATTCCAGTTGAGCTATTTCAAATCCTGAAAGATGATGCTGTGAAAGTGCTTCACTCAATATGCCAGCAAATTTGGAAAACTCAGCAGTGGCCACAGGACTGGAAAAGGTCAGTTTTCATTCCAATCCCAAAGAAAGGCAATGCCAAAGAATGCTCAAACTACCGCACAATTGCACTCATCTCACACACTAGTAAAGTATGTGAAATTCTCCAAGCCAGGCTTCAGCAATACATGAACCGTGAACTTCCAGATGTTCAAGCTGGTTTTAGTAAAGGCAGAGGAACCAGAGATCAAATTGCCAACATCCGCTGGATCATGGAAAAAAAGCAAGAGAGTTCCAGAAAAACATCTATTTCTGCTTTATTGACTATGCCAAAGCCTTTGACTGTGTGGATCACAATAAACTGTGGAAAATTCTGAAAGAGATGGGAATACCAGACCACCTGACCTGCCTCTTGAGAAATCTGTATGCAGGTCAGGAAGCAACAGTTAGAACTGGACATAGAACAACAGATTGGTTCCAAATAGGAAAAGGAGTACATCAAGGCTGTATATTGTCACCCTGCTTATTTAACTTATATACAGAGTACATCATGAAAAATGCTGGGCTGGAAGAAGCACAAACTGGAATCAAGATTGCTGGGAGAAATATCAATAACCTCAGATATGCAGATGACACCATGCTTATGGCAGAAAGTGAAGAGGAACTAAAAAGCCTCTTGACGAAAGTGAAAGAGAAGAGTGAAAACGTTAGCTTAAAGCTCAACATTCAGAAAACTAAGATCATGACATCCGGTCCCATCACTTCATGGGAAATAGATGGGGAAACAGTGGAAACAGTGTCAGACTTTATTTTTGGGGGCCCCAAAATCACTGCAGATGGTGACTGCAGCCATGAAATTAAAAGACGCTTACTCCTTGGAAGGAAAGTTATGACCAACCTAGATAGCATATTAAAAAGCAGAGACATTACTTTGCCAACAAAGGTCCATCTAGTCAAGGTTATGGTTTTTCCAGTAGTCATATATGGATGTGAGTGTTGGACTGTGAAGAAAGCTGAGCAGCGAAGAATTGATGTTTTTGAACTGTGGTGTTAGAGAAGACTCTTGAGAGTCCCTTGGACTGCAAGGAGATCCAACCAGTCCATTCTAAAGGTGATCAGTCCTGGGTGTTCTTTGGAAGGAATGATGCTGAAGCTGAAACTCCAGTACTTTGTCCACCTCATGCGAAGAGTTGACTCATTGTAAAAGACCCTGATGCTGGGAGGGATTCGGGCCAGGAGGAGAAGGGGAGGATGAGATGGCTGGATGGCATCACTGACTCAATAGATGTGAGTCTGGGTGAACTCTGGGAGTTGGTGATGGACAGGGAGGCCTGGTGTGCTGCAGTTCATGAGGTCGCAAACAGTCGGACACAACTGAGTGACTGAACTGAACTGAACTGAACTGAATGTTAAGTTTAAAGGAGCCCAGAGAATTCCCTGGTGGTCCAGTAGTCAGGACTCCTGACCTTCACTTCTGAGGATTTAGGTTCAATTCCTGGATAGGGAGTAAGATCCCCCACAAGCCACGTGTTATATGCCCCCCACCCTCCCCACCATGGCCACCAGAAAAAAAATTTAAAGGAAGCTAAATCCCAAGCTGAGGCCAACAATATTCCATTTTAGAACACAAATTGGGCTGTTTAGTAAGTCCTAGAAAGGGGTGACCATCCACCTAGGACTCTGTTTGGGGTGTAAGATAAAGACTTCCACATCAAACATATTCTTCTTCCCTTCCCTGATCTCTCTTCCACTGTACCTACTTTTGAAAATTCCAATTAAAAATTATGAAATTCAAAAAAAAATATCCAACTCAACAAGTTTTAATGAGTGCTGGCTGTGTGTGTCATGGCTGATTAACCAGTTGCCTGGAAGACCTTATCTTCCTTGTAGAAAGTAACTTTTTCAAATCCTAATGAGCTCCCTCCCACACCCAACACTGGGCTTCATGCCACTCTGGAAATCCTTCTGGAGGCACCCTCCATTTCTTTGTCGACCATTGTTTTTCCTTTTAGTTCTCTTTTTATCCTACCTAACCTCACCAGTCACCACGTCAGCAGACAAAATTGCCTCTCTCCCTCCCTCCCCCTCCTCTTTCTCATCCACTAGCTCCATTTATAACTGTGAGTGTGAGTGTGAGTGTGTGTGTGTGTGTGTGTGTGTGTATTATTTATAGTTTACAGAGGAGAAAACAGTACTTTGAAAGATCACACTGCTAGTAAGAGGTATCTAGCAGATATCAGGCTGCCCCAGATCCTTGACCATTTTAAAAAATTGTTTTAATTGGAGTATAATTGCTTTACAGCATTGTGTTAACTTCTGCTGTACAATGACGTAAATTAACTATGTGTGCATGCTAAGTCACTTCGGTCATGTACCACTCCCTGTGACCTCATGGACTGTAGCCCTCCAGGCTCCTCTGTCCATGGGATTCTCCAGGCAAGAACACTGGAGTGGGTTGCCATTCCCTCCTCTGGGGGATCTACATGCATACATATATCCGGGGCTTCTCAGGTGGCGCTAATGGTAAAGAACCCGCCTGCCAATGCAGGAGACATGGGTTCAGTCCCTGGATGGGGAAGATCTCTTGGAGAAGGGCGTGGCCACCCACTCCAGTATTCTTGCCTGGAGAATTCCATGGACAGAGGAGCCTGGCGGGCTACAGTCCATAGAGGTCTCAAAAAGTCGGACACGACTGAAGCACTTAGCACACAGCACACACATATATCCCCTCCCTCTTTGGCCTCTCTTCCACCTCACCCCAATCCCACCCCTCTATTTCATTCCTCCAGGGGGCCTTCCCAACCCAGGGATCAAACCCAGGTCTCCCGCACTACAGGCAGAGTCCTCACCATTTGAGCACCCCCACCCCGGGATCCCCTTCCCACTCCTCTAGGTCATCACAAAGCGCTGAGCTGAGCCCCCCGTGCTACACAGCAACTTCCCCCCAGCTCTCTATTTTGCACACGGAGGTGTATATGTGCCTTGACCATCTGGAGGGGCTCTCATCCATAGCACACTTCACTCCCAGCAAGCAGAACCTGTGACCTTGTCCACCGGCTGCCCAGAATGCTGGGGTCCTTTTAGGCGGTGGCCATGGAAAGCCAGAGGGCTTCCCTGGTGGCTCAGACGGTAAAGAATCCACCTGCAATGCAGGAAACCTGGGTTTAGTCCCTGAGTTGGGAAGATCCCCTTGGAGGAGGGCATGGCAACCCACACCAGTATTCTTGCCTGGAGAATCCCCGTGGACAGAGGAGCCTGGTGGGTTCCAGTCCAAGGGGTCGCAGACATGACTGAGCAACTAAGCACACACACAGCAGGGACAGCCAGCTGGAGTTTCAGCCTCTCCTCCTCTTGCCAAAGGGGGTGGGGGTGACAGCCCTTGACTAATGATTGACAGGTATGAGGGTATCCCCTGGCCCGCAAGGAGGACAGCTCTGGCCTGTGACACCTGGACCTCCTGATCTGCCCCGGGCTACTGAGCTAATACCAGAGCCAAACGCACTTCCCTTGTTGCTGAATCGGGGCTTGGCCTCCTCCCCTTCCCTGTTCATCTTCCCTCCTCCACAACCTATCACCCTTAACCTATAAACCTTTCCAATAAATTCCTTTCACACAAATCTTCGCCTCAATCCCTGCCCCTGGAGAACCTACCCTGAGGCAATGTGCACGCAAGGTTCCACCCAAGCCTGTCAGACTTCAACCCTGTTTTGCCTCCATGGTACTTGACATGCTGTTGCAGGGTGGCTGGGCTCTTCAATAATCTCACAGCCGTTTAAAAAAATTGACTGGCTGCCATAAGCCTTTGGGGCCTTGAAGACAAACGTAGGTTTGAATGCTCTACGTGCTATAATTATATGTCTTGGAGACAAAAGCCCTTTATTTTAACAAAGTGAAATAAGGGACTCAAGGAAAAAGATTTTTTGAACTTGTAATTGTCCTACACCTGGGTCCATAATTAAGTAGACACTTGGTCCACTGTAGTGGGCCAAGCCCTGATTCAGCAACAAGGGAATATGATCTCTTTGTTAAATGGTTTTGTTATGAGAAATGGAATATTTCCTGCTATATCTGTAAACAAGAATATCACAGTCATCAAGGATTGCAACCCTTCAAAGTAAGGTGGTGAACCCTAAGGGCACTCAGGAAGGAAAAGAATATCTGCCACCTAGTAGCCATCAGACTGCAGCCACTCCCTGCAGTGAGCCCTGAGGAAAGGAAGCTCAGGATGTGAAAGCACGGGACCCAGGAAGCCGAGGCGCATATGAAAGGAATGATCTTAGTGAGCCCTCGTCTTCCCATGCAGAGAAAAGCCCCAAATTCCTTAACTTAGAATATTTGATCTTCTTTAATTAACAATAACCTTCTGAGGTTCAGACTACCTGCCCTTTGTTTCAAAAGTTCTGGATAACCTTGGCCCCTCTCCTCGCCTCCTCCAAGCGATTTTCTCAGGGTTACTTGAGATGCTGTCTCAAGTAAAAGCTTGAGAGGCTTGGCTTGAGGCCCTAAAAATTTCCACCAAATAAAACATGATTCTCAACTTTTAGATTATGAATATTTTTAAAGTCCACGGTTATATAAGTAATATAACTACATTAGACAAATTCTGAGGGAAAGACAAATCTAAGTACTCTGATCCAACCATTCACACACTATTTCCTCCTAGTGCTTTTCATGTTCGTGTGACATGGATATAGTCTTAGCCAAACACCAGGATCCCCTGGGTGCTTTCCCTTAGTTCAGTTTCCATGTTCTGGCACAGTTGTCAGGTCATTTTACAGGAGTTTTTCAAAATCTCGTTTTACATCCGGACACTATACCAATCATTTGCCACCATTTTGTTTTTTTCTTCATTTTAATGACATTTGTTGCTTTCTTTCTAATTTTACAATGTTGTCACCATTTTGCTGGCTTTTGATATTTCACAATTTTAAATAACTTTGTAAATATACTGGTTTGGTTTGCATCTTCCCTTTTTCTCACATTTCAGATTATTTCTTTAAGAGAAATGTCCAAATCTTGAATTATCAGGTAAAAGAATAACATTTATGGTTTTGAGGTACACTGCCACATTTCTCTATGTACCCCCCCAACCCTAAAATGTGTACTGATTTACCGTAGAAGCCAACCTGAAGCAAAAGCTGTTCCAAGTCGTGATTCTTTAAGGAGTTATGAACTGGATTACTATGATGGTGCACTCAGTCACCCACAGCCAGACATTCTGGAGAGGGAAGTCAAGAGGGCCTTAGGAAGCACTGCTGTTAATAAAGCTAGTGGATGTGACAGAATTCCAGTGAAACTGGAATTCAAATTCAAAACCCTAAAGGATGATGCCATCAAGGTGTTGCAGTCAATATGTCTACAAATCTGAAAGACCCAGCAGTGGCCACAGGACTGGAAAAGGTCAATTCTCATCCCAATTCCTAAGAAGGGGAGAACTTAAAGAATGTTCTAACCATCGGACAATTGCATTCATCTCCCGTGAAATAAGGTCATGCTTAAATTCTTGCATACTAGGCTTCAGCATTATGCAAACCAAGAACTTCGAGATGTCCAAGCTGGGTTTAGAAAGGGAAAAGGAACCAGAGGTCAAATTGCCAACATTCGCTGGATCATAGAGAAAGCTAGGGAATTCCAGAAAAACATCTACCTCTGTTTCATCAACTATGCCAAAGCCTTCGACTGTGTGGATCATAATAAACTGTGGAAACTCTTAAAGAGATGGGAATACCAGACCATCTTACCTGTCTCCTGAGAAACCTGTATGTGGGTCAAGAAGCAACAGTTAGAACCCTGTATAGAACAACTGATTGGTTCAAGACTGAGAAAGGAATGTGACAGGGCTATCTGCTGTCGCCGTGTTTGTTTAATCTATATGCTGAGCACATCAAGAGAAATGCCGGGCTGGATGAGTTACAAGCTGGAATCAATATCGGTGGGACAAACATCAACAACTTCATTTATGAAGATGATACCACTCTACTGGCAGAAAGCGCATTTAGAAGAAGTCCTAAATGCGAGTGGTGGCTGCCTTGCGCTGGAGCAGCCATGTGCAGATACCCCACATCCAAGGTGAGAAAAACCCCAGTAAGATGGTAGGAGCTGGAGCAGCTGTGAGGAGATATCCCACGTCCAAAGGCAAAGGAGAAGCTCCAGCAAGACGGTAGGAGGGGCGAATTTGCATTTAGAATCAAACCCCGTGCCCACCAGAGATGCTTAGAGGGCTCAAACAAACCTTGTGCGCACCAGGACCCAGGGACACCAGAGACTGAGACAAAACTGTGTTTGAGCATCTCCTGTGGAGGTATGGGTCAGCAGTAGTCTGCCGAAGGGACAGGAGCTCTAGGTGTGAGTATGGCATAACTCCTCTTGGAAGAGGTTTCCATTAACCCCACTATAGAGCTGCCAGAACTTACACAAGACTGTGATCTGGGAGGGCACAACAGAAACTTGTGCAGCAGGACTAAGGAGAAAGGAACAGTGACTCCACAGGAGACTTGCCTGTGGGTGTCCAGGAGTCTCTGGTGGAGGCGTGGATCGGCAGTGGCTTCCTGCAGGGCTGGGGGCACTTAGTGTAACAGTGCATGCCTGGCATCTTTTGAGGGAGGTCACCATTATCTTCATTACCTCCACCAAAGTTTCAGTTCAGTTCAGTTCAGTCGCTCAGTTATGTCCAACTCGTTGCGACCCCATGAATTGCAGCACGCCAGGCCTCCCTGTCCATCACCAACTCCCGGAGTTCACCCAAACTCATGTGCATCAAGTCGCTGATGCCATCCAACTATCTCATCCTCTGTCCTCCCCTTCTTCTGCCTCCAATCCCTCCCAGCATCAAGCTCTTTTCCAATGAGCCAACTCTTCGCATGAGGTGGGCAAAGTATTGGAGTTTCAGCCTCAGCATCAGTCCTTCCAATGAACACCCAGGACTGGTCTCCTTTAGGATGGACTGGTTGGATCTCCTTGCATTCAAAGGGACTCACAAGAGTCTTCTCCAACACCACAGTTCAAAAGCATTAATTCTTCAGTGCTCTCACATCCATACATGACCACTGGTAAAACCTAAACCTACCAGACAGATCTTTGTTGGCAAAGTAATGTCTCTGCTTTTCAATACGCTATCTAGGTTGATCATAACTTTCCTTCCAAGGAGCAAGCGCCTTTTAATTTCATGGCTGCAGTCACCATCTGCAGTGATTTGGAGCCCCCAAAAATAAAGTCTGACAATGTTTCCAGTGTTTCCCCATCTCTTTCCCATGAAATGATGGGACCAGATGTCATAATCTTGGTTTTCTGAATGTTGAGCTTTAAGCCAACTTTTTCACTCTCCTCTTTCACTTTCATCAAGAGGCTTTTTAGTTCCTCTCCACTTTCTGCCATAAGGGTGGTGCCATCTGCATATCTGAGGTTATTGATATTTCTCCCGGCAATCTTGATTCCAGCTTGTGCTTCCTCCAGCCCAGCGTTTCTCATGATGTACTCTGCATATAAGTTAAATAAGCAGGGTGACAATATACAGCCCTGATGTACTCCTTTTCCTATTTGGAACCAGTCTGTTGTTCCATGTCCAGTTCTAACTGTTGCTTCCTGACCTGCATACAAATTTCTCAAGAGGCAGGTAAGGTGGTCTGGTATTCCCATTTCTTTCAGAATTTTCCACAGTTTATTGTGATCCACACAGTCAAAGGCTTTGGCATAGTCAATAAAGCAGAAATAGATGTTTTTCTGGAACTCTCTTGCTTTTTCCATGATCCAGTGGACGTTGGCAATTTGATCTCTGGTCCCTCTGCCTTTTCTGAAACCAGCTTGAACATCTGGAGGTTCATGGTTCATGTATTGCTGAAGCCTGGCTTGGAGAATTTTGGGCATTACTTTACTAGCATGTGAGATGAGTGCAATTGTGCGGTAGTTTGAGCATTCTTTGGCATTGCCTTTCTTTGGGATTGGAATGAAAACTGACCTTTTCCAGTCCTGTGGCCACTGCTGAGTTTTCCAAATTTGCTGACATATTGAGTGCAGCACTTTTCACAGCATCACCTTTCAGGATTTGAAATAGCTCAACTGGAATTCCATCACCTCCACTAGCTTTGTTTGTAGTGATACTTTCTGAGGCCCACTTGACTTCACATTCCAGGATGTCTGGCTCTAGGTGAGTGATCACACCATCGTGATTATCTGGGTCTTGAAGATTTTTTTTGTACAGTTCTTCTGTGTATTCTTGCCATCTCTTCTTAATATCTTCTGCTTCTGTTAGGTCCCTACCATTGTTGTCCTTTATCCAGCCCATCTTTGCATGAAATGGTCCCTTGGTATCCCTAATTTTCTTGAAGAGATCTCTAGTCTTTTCCATTCTGTTGTTTTCCTCTATTTCTTTGTATTGATTGCTGTTCAGTTCAGTTCAGTCACTCAGTCGTGTCTGACTCTTTGCAACCCCATGAATTGCAGCATACCAGGCCTCCCTGTCCATCACCAGCTCCTGGAGTTCACCCAAACTCATGTCCATCAAGTTGGGTGATGCCATCCAGCCATCTCATCCTCTGTCATCTCCTTCTCCTCCTGCCCCTAATACCTCCCAGCATCAGAGTCTTTTCCAAAGAGTCAACTCTTCACATCAGGTGGCCCAAGTATTGGAGTTTCATCTTTAGCATCAGTCCTTCCAAAGAACACCCAGGACTGATCTCCTTTAGAATGGACTGGTTGGATCTCCTTGCAGTCAAAGGGACTCGCAAGAGTCTTCTCCAACACCATAGTTCAAAAGCATCAATTCTTCGGCGCTCAGCTTTCTTCACAGTCCAGCTCTCACATCCATACATGACCACTGGAAAAACCATAGCCTCGACAAGACGGACCTTTGTTGGCAAAGTAATGTTTCTGCCTTTGAATATCCTGTCTAGGTTGGTCATAACTTTCCTTCCAAGGAGGAAGCATCTTTTAATTTCATGGCTGCAATCACCATCTGCAGTGATTTTGGAGCCCCCCAAAATAAGTCTGACACTGTTTCCACTGTTTCCCCATCTATTTCCTGTGAAGTGATGGGACCAGATGTCATGATCTTAGTTTTCTGAATGTTGAGCTTTAAGCCAACTTTTTCACTCTCCTCTTTCACTTTCATCAAGAGGCTTTTTAGTTTCTCTTCACTTTCTGCCATAAGCGTGGTGTCATCTGCATATCTGAGGTTATTGATATTTCTCCCGGCAATCTTGATTCCAGCTTGTGCTTCTTCTAGCCCAGCGTTTCTCATGATGTACTCTGCATATAAGTTAAATAAGCAGGGTGACAATATACAGCCTTGACTATTCCTTTTCCTATGGATTGCTGAAGTGAAGTGAAGTCGCTCAGTCGTGTCCAACTCTTTGCGACTCCATGGACTGTAGCTTACAAGGCTTCTCTGTCCATGGGATTTTCCAGGCAAGAATACTGGAGTGGGTTGCCATTTCCTTCCCCAGGGGAGCTTCCAGACCCAGGGATAGAACCCGGGTCTCCTGCATTGTAGGCAGATGCTTTACCATCTGAGCCACAAGGGAAGCGCCAGGTAAAGCCCACAAGGGTAAAATGATTGCTGAGCCCCAGGTAAATATCAGGGAGGGAACACAGCTCCACCCATCAACAGAAAATTGGATTAAAGATTTACTGTGCATGGCCCAGCCCATCAGAACAAGACCCAGTGTCCCCTCAGTCAGTCTATCCCATCAGGAAGCTTTCATAAGCCTCTTATCCTTTGCCATCAGAGGGCAGACAGACTGAAAACCACCATCACAGAAAACTAACCAATCTGATCACATGGACCACAGCTTTGTCTAACTCAGTGAAACTATGAGCCATGCATGTAGGGCCACCTAAGATGGATGGGTCATGGTGGAGAGTTCTGACAAAATATGGCCCACTGGAGAAGGGAATGGCAAACCACTTCAGTATTCTTGCCTTGAGAACCCCATGAAGAGTATGAAAAGGCAAAAAGATAGGACACCGAAAGATGAACTCCCCAGATCAGTAAGTGCCCAATATGCTACTGGAGATCGCTGGAGAAATAACTCCAGAAAGAATTAACAGATGGAGCCAAAACAAAAACAACACCCAGTTGTGGATGTGACTGGTGATGGAAGCAAGATCCGATGCTGTAAAGAGCAATATTGCATAAGAACCTGGAATGTTAGGTCCATGAATCAAGGCAAATTGGAAGTGATCAAACAGGAGATGATAAGAGTGAATGTCGACATTCTAGGAATCAGCAAACTAAAATGGACTGGAATGGGCAAATTTAACTCAAATGACCATTATATCTACTACCGTGGGCAAGAATCCCTTAGAAGAAATGGAGTAGCCATCATGGTCAACAAAAGAGTCTGAATTTGGTACTTGGATGCAGTCTCAAAAATGACAGAATGATCTCTGTTCATCTCCAAGGCAAACCATTCAATATCACGGTAATCCAAGTCTATGCCCCAACCAGTAATGGTGAAGAAGCTGAAGTTGAATGGCTCTATCAAGACCTATAAGACCTTTTAGAACTAACATCCAAAAAAGATGTCCTTTTCATTATAGGGGACTGGAATGCAAAAGTAGGAAGTCAAGAAACACCCGGAGTAACAGGCAAATTTGGCCTTGCAGTGAAGAATGAAGCAGGGCAAAGGCTAATAGAGTTCTGCCAAGAGAACGCACTGGTCATAGCAAACACCCTCTTCCAACAACACAAGAGAAGACTCTACACATGGACATCACCAGATGGTCAACACCGAAATCAGATTGATTATATTCTTTGCAGCCAAAGATGGAGAAGCTCTATACGGTCAGCAAAAACAAGACTGGGAGCTGACTGTGGCTTATATCATGAACTCCTTATTGCCAAATTCAGACTTCAATTGAAGATAGTAGGGAAAACCACTAGACCATTCAGGTATGACCTAAATCAAATCCCTTATGATTATACAGTGGAAGTGAGAAATAGATTTAAGGGCCTAGATCTGATAGACAGAGTGCCTGATGAACTATGGACAGAGGTTCGTGACATTGTACAGGAGACAGGGAACAAGACCATCCCCCAAAACAGAAATGCAAAAAAGAAAAATGCCTGTCTGAGGAGGCCTTACAAATAGCTGTGAAAAGAAGAGAAGTAAAAAGCAAAGGAGAAAAGGAAAGATATAAGCATCTGAATGCAGAGTTCCAAAGAATAGCAAGAAGAGATAAGAAAGCCCTCCTCAGTGATCAGTGCAAAGAAATAGAGGAAAACAATAGGATGGGAAACACTAGAGATCTCCTCAAGAAAATTAGAGATCCAAGATACCAAGGGAACATTTCATGCAAAGATAGGCTCAATAAAGGACAGAAATGGTAGGCACCTAACAGAAACAGAAGATATTAAGAAGAGGTGGCAAGAATACACAAAAGAACTATACAAAAAAGATCTTCACGACCCAGATCTTCAATACCCAGATGGTGTGATCACTCACTTAGAGCCAGACATTCTGGAATGTGAAGTCAAGTGGGCCTTAGGAAGCATCACTACGAACAAAGCTAGTGGAGGTGATGGAATTCCAGTTGAGCTATTTCAAATCCTGAAAGATGATGCTGTGAAAATGTTGCACTCAATATGCCAGCAAATTTGGAAAACTCAGCAGTGACCACAGGACTGGAAAAGGTCAGTTTTCATTCCAATCCCAAGGAAAGGCAATGCCAAAGAATGCTCAAACTACTGCACAATTGCACTCATCTCACACACTGGCAAAGTAACGTTCAAAGTTCTCCAAGCCAGGCTTCAAGAATACTTGAACCAGGAATGTCCAGATGTTCAAGCTGGTTTCAGAAAAGGCAGAGGGACCAGAGATCAAATTGCCAACGTCCACTGGATCATCGAAAAAGCAAGAGAGTTCCAGGAAAACATCTATTTCTGCTTTATTGACTATGCCAAAGCCTTTGACTGTGTGGATCACAATCAACTGTGGAAAATTCTGAAAGAGATGGGAATACCAGACCATTTGACCTGCCTCTTGAGAAATCTGTATGCAGGTCAGGAAGCAACAGTTAGAACTGGACATGGAACAATAGACTGGTTCCAAATAGGAAAAGGAGTACGTCAGGGCTGTATATTGTCACACTGCTTATTTAACCTATATGCAGAGTACATCATGAGAAACGCTGGGCTGGAAGAAGCACAAACTGGAATCAAGATTGCCGGGAGAAATATCAATAACCTCAGATATGCAGATGGCACCACCCTTATGGCAGAAAGTGGAGAGGAACTAAAAAGCCTCTTGATGAAAGTGAAAGAGGAGGGTGAAAAAGTTGGCTTAAAGCTCAACATTCCGAAAACTGAGATCATGATATCTGGTCCCATCACTTCACAGGAAATAGATGGGGAAACAGTGGAAACATTGTCAGACTTTATTTTTTTGGGCTCCAAAATCACTGCAGATGGTGACTGCAGCCATGAAATTAAAAGATGCTTACTCCTTGGAAGGAAAGTTATGACCAACCTAGACAGCATATTGAAAAGCCTAGACATTACTTTGCCAACAAAGGTCCATCTTGTCAAGGCTATGGTTTTTCCAGTCATGTATGCACATGAGAGTTGGACTGTGAAGAAAGACGGGTGCTGAAGAATTGATGCTTTTGAACTGTGGTGTTGAAGAAGACTCCTGAGAGTCCCTTTGACTGCAAGGAGATCCAACCAGTCCATTCTGAAGGAGATCAGCCCTGGGTGTTCTTTGGAGGGAATGATGCTAAAGCTGAAGCTCCAGTACTTTCGCTTCCTCATGCGAAGAATTGACTCATTGGAAAAGACTCTGATGCTTGGAAGGATTGGGGGCAGGAGGAAAAGGGGACGACAGAGGATGAGATGGCTGGATGGCATCACCGACTCGATGGACGTGAGTTTGAGTGAACTCCAGGAGTTGGTGATGAACAGGGAGGCCTGGTGTGCTGGGATTCATGGGGTCGCAAAGAGTCGGACACAATTGAGCGACTGAACTGAACTGAACTGAAGAGGAACTAAAGAGCCTCTTAATGAGGATGAAGGAGGAGAGTGAAAGAGCTAGCTTAAAACTAAACATTAAAAACCCTGAGATCATGGCATCCAGCCCCATTACTTCATGGCATATTGAGGGGGAAAACTTGAAAGTAGTAGCAGATTTCCTCTTCTTGGACTCTAAAATAACTGTGGATGGTGACTGCAGCCATGGAGTCAGAAGACATTTACCTCTTGGCAGGAAAGCTATGACAAATCTAGACAGTATGTTGAAAAGCAGAGACATTACTCTGCTGACAAAGGTTCACATAGTCAAGGCTATGGTCTTCCCAGTGGGTATGGCTGTGAGAGCTGGACCATAAAGAAGGCACAGCCCCAAAGAATCGATGCCTTTGAACTATCGTTCTGGAGAAGACTCCTGAGAATCTGCTGGACAGCAAGGAGAGCAAACCCATCAATCTTAAGGGAAATCAACCTGGAATACTCATTGGAAGGACTGATACTGAAGATGAAACTCCAGTATTTTGGCCATCTGATGCAAACAACTGATCATTGGAAAAGTGTCTGATGCTGGGAAAGATTGAGGAAAGAAGGAGAAAAGGCCATCTGAGGATGAGATGGCTGGATGGCATCGCTGATGCAATGGACATGAACTTGGGCAAACTTTGGGAGATGGTGAGGGACAGGGAGGCCTGGTGTGCTGCAATCCATGGAGTTGTTAAGAATTAGACATGACTGGGCAACTGAGCAACAAGAGTCTAACTAACTAAATTCATTTAAAATTTCCTTATTTAGTACAAAGGTCTTGAGAGCTTCTCTAGAATTGTATGCAATCTATGGCATTCCTCCTGAAAGTGACTTGAAAGGCACAATTCAGTCAGCCTTAAGGTATGTCCTTCCTTTCTTAAGCCTAAGCCTCCTAATTGCTAAGCATTTCATTGAGGGATTAGTCACTGGGTTTGAGTTGCCTAATTGAATCAGTCATTTTCCGTGCCACTGAACACAAGTCAGGACATTTCAATGGCTGATGTGAGCTGAGCTGGGTGTATTTGGTACGTTTCTGCATGCCTCTGTCTTCAAAAGCATAGGATAAAGAACACTGACAAGACAAAGAAGCAAGAGACAATTCCTGCTTTCTCGGTTACCTTGAAGTTTGCCTCTGTTTATCCTAAGCTTTAGTATTCTTATCTATTAGTCTTAGAAGTGCTGCTTCTTGAAATCCATTTCCCAGGAATATTTGGACCTCCGAGAAATCATGGCCATTAATGTCAACAACAGCATCATGATTATTTTTTTCTAACATGCTTCATTGTTCTGTCTTCTTTCATGCAAGTGGAAAAGTACAAAAAATAAATTGGAACTGGAATTACTCTGAAGACTGTGGGGACTTGCTACTACAGACTGAACAGAAAAATTTATACTGTTCTTACAGTTTTTCACCCAGCCAGCCCTAGAACATTTGAGTGAAACAGTGGAAAACCCAGCCAATCCTCCAGATGCGTGACTCCAGGTAACACCAGACATTAGCGTAGATAAACATCCCATGGATCAACTGAATTTTCTACCTTTGAACTGTTTTGGTGATTTTTCTTTTTCATTGCAGAAGCTTGTTTTCTGCAGCACTTCAGAACTCCAACAAGTGCCTACTTGCGTCTCATTTTAAGAGAGAATTTCATGATTAAAAGTCAAGAGCAAGATAGACAAGTCACTTTCTAGTCCCTTTCTCAGTGACTTGGGAAATCGCCTGATTTGGTTCCATTCACACTGCCTGTTTGCCTTCACTTCACTCCCGTGGGTCACAACCTGGGGTGGAGAGTGGGGTAACGACCTCCCTCCCAGCGAATGGTTCCGCAGCTGCCGTCCTCACCGTGGCTGGACTTTCTGGGTGAGGATAACACTAGGTAACCCTAAATAAAGTCCTATCCAAGCTCAAACTTCACAACCAAACAAACCAGTTTTACAACACCTAGGAATTTAGTTTGGCCTCACACTTGTAGCAGGGGGAAAAGCAACACAGGAGAAGGAAAAACAGCTAGCACCTCGGCCAACCGGCAGCCAGCCGCCTTCTGGACACCTTGCCAAATTGATCCAATTAAGAAACATTAGCAGTCCCAAGACAGACCTGAAGACAAAGGTTCGGATGAGACACAAGGTTCCCGACAGCAGTTGGGGAAAACCGCAACGTTTTGCAGCCCGGGTGAGTCTCTTTGATATTTAAATAATGAAGCAAAGTACAAGGATAACCTCAATTTGAGAGCTTTTTTGTGCATCTCAGGAATAAGAAGCCAAGTCTAAAACACAGCTAAACATTAATCTCAGAACGAAATTTGGTTTTAGCTTTAAAAAAAAAAAAAAAACGTATAGGGCTTTCCTGGCTATGATGAAATGAACCGCCTTGGCTTATTTGTACATATCCTGGGAAATTAACAAAATCGTGACTTAGATAGATGTTCCCTTCCAAGTCCCTCGTACCACCATCCTCATCAAAGGCACCTTCTAAAGAAGATCAAATTGCTGTAGTGAAAGACACTGGGGATGTGCTTGCATTTACGCCATGCCAAATATTTTCTTTTTAAACCTAATCTGAAAAAAAGTCCTGCTAAGGCAAAGCAAGGGCCAGTTCCGGCCCTGAGCAGGGCTGTCCACTTACCTGTTATCAGCACCGCCTTTTGATCCACAGGTAACAACTCTTGGCCAGAAAAGTAAGTATACATGACGAAATACGACAGGGAGAAGAGGACCAAGCCCCAGAAGAGGGACAGGCTGATCAGACAAGCGCCTCCCCAGAGGCCCGCCAGGCAGACCACCTTTCTCCCCACCTGCCCTGGGCTAGTCTTGAGTTTGCAAAGAATTGTTCCTCCCAGCACTGCGGTGACAGTCAGGAAGAGCCACCCTGGCTCAGAGAAGAAAGTGCCCATTCTTGGTGACTCTGCACCTTTCCGTGCTTACGGCCAGTGAGCCAAGTGGGCAAAGGCAGTCTGGAGGCAGCCTGGGTTATATGGACGGGGAGGCAAGAAGGGAGGGGGAGAAGACAGCCCCAGCTCACTTTAAATGAGTATGAATTAAGCATACTCATATAAGCCACATATTTCCTGGTGGGTAATTTAAATCAATCTGCAGTTTAATATAAATACTAGAGCACTGACTATTTGATTACTCCCCCCCACGCCCACTGCACACATGACATAGATGTGTACTCACCCACAACAAACACACACATCATTTTTTTTTTTAATCACCTCTGGAGAGATAACTATTTAGGTAATAATTGACAGAATTCAAACTGTATGAACAGTAAATAATGAAACCTCTAGCTCGCAGGAGATATTTCAGTGCCTGTGGTGTGTGGGTCAAGGCTCTTTTCTGACCCAGGGGTGTGTGTGTGTGTGTGTGTGTGTGTGTGTGTGTGTGTGTGTATGTAAATCCAGGCAACCACTCTGGAAGGGAAACAGATCACTGATTTCGTCCACATCTGCAGCATTCCTGCCATCTCCCACTGGAGCCAGGCTGAAGGGTTGGATGGAAAAGAGAACGCAGAAGTAGAGGAAGAGAGTCTCGGCAAATGAGACGTGCTTTGGTCTCACCGGAGGAAAGCCAAGCCAGGGAGAGATAACGCTATAATAAAAATATGAGTAATGGCTGATAGATACCTATTTGTGCCAGGAGCCATGTTCAGCTGAGACCCTATTTTCTGCCAAACTCTGCTCCAGGCACTAGTGCTCGACAGTCAATATGCACAGTCTCTCTGAACACAGTATCTCCATGAAATAACTTCTATCACTGCAGTGATTTTACAGGTGAGGACACTGAGGCACACAGAGCTTAAGCGACTTGCCCAAGATCACACAGAAGTGGAAACGAGCAGTCTTATTTCAGAGTTTTATGCTCTAACCACTCTACTGTGCTAGGAGAAAAAAATTAAAGACAATTCGTATATTATGTATAGCTCTTCTCTATTTTAGCCTCATCTGAAGCATGAAATAGTTCAAGGCGGATGTTACTATGAACATTTTACAGTGTGGAAAATTGAGGCTGGAAGAGGATTAGCTACTTAAGAATAGTGGGTCAAGACCCACAGCCATGACTCAATTTTCTCAAAAGGCAGCACTCGGGAGCGTTGACAATGCTGAGAGCCCCAAGAGGTCACCTCCCCACTTGGGTTTACAGCCTCGCCTGCGCTGGGCACCTGTCTGGGAGGGACCCAGAATTCTGATAAAGCTGACTGTAGGCATCTCTGGAGAAACAAGAGAAGTCCTCAGTCTGAGGTCAGATTGGCTGTATTCAAATCCAATCTCAGCTCTGCAGCTTAATAGCTAGGTTGTCTTGGGTGGGTGATTCTTTTTCCCTAAACCCTCATCTCCTCAGCTGTAAAATCATAAAAACACTAAGGTGAAGTGCTAAGCAATCCTGCCCGGCACACCAGAAGGAGCCTCATCAGTGCTGGTAATTTGCATTTCTTCAACAGGAGAGAAAGAACCAGAGGAGGAAAACAGAGCGCCTAGTGGTGTATAGATTTCTCACAAACCCTGGCTGAAGTTAGCACGTGCTGAGGGTGGGGAGGAGGTGGGGGACTGTGTTGTTGCTGTTCAGTTGCTAAGTCGTGTCCGACTCTTCTGTGATCCCATGGACTGTAGCCAGCCAGGCTCCTCTCTGCATGGGATTCTCCAGGCAAGAGTACTGGAATGGGTTGCCATTTCCTCCTCCAGGGGATCTTCCCAACCCAGGGATTGAAGCCACATCTCCTGCGTTGGCTGGTGGATTCTCTACCACTGAGCCACCAGGGAAGCCCAAGGTCAGGTGAGAGGACTCCAGTGATGAATGATGGGGTGGAGGCAAGATTTTGGAGGAAGTGTACTTAGCAGCCCATCAGGTAGGTAGAGCTTTGGATAGGAGTCGGCGAAGCTATTTTCTGGCCTCAGATGAGCCTGAGATGAACCACTGGGCTCAGCCAGCTCAGCTGTAAAGGGAGATGAGGCCAAGCCACCTGGGCTTGGTGCTATCTCAAGACCCAAGGAGGGATAGTTCTTGGACTTCCCTGGTGGTCCAGTGGTTAATCACCTTCTGGATCATCACCTTCCAATGCAGCAGATGCAGGTTCGATCCTTGGTCAGGGAGGTAAGATCCCATGTGCCTCGTGGCCAAAAAACCAAAATATAAAACAGAAGCACTATTGTAACAAACCCAAAAGAGACTTTTTAAAAAATGGTCTACATCAAAAAATCTTAAAACAAAAAAGGGAAGACTGGGTGTGAAACTTATTGTGCTGTGGAACCATGAGGGATGACAACAAAGCCCTTATGGGGGTCTCACTTGGGGCAATGGCCCTTCTTGTCTGCTCTCCCAGCCACAAGGACATCAGAAGTTGTCGGCTTCAGGTCAGGGAGCTGAGGGATAAGGATCCGAAATCTTGCTTGGTGAGCCCCGAGATCACCCTCACTCCACATACCCCATTTCTTCCTGTCAGCTGTCCACAAAGCCATCCCCAGAGCTGGTACCTCATGGTCCTTGTGGCCTCCTCAGCCAGGAGGATTCAGTCAAGCTAGCTCTGATGTCAGATGGATTCTAGGTGAGGATGCAGCTCTTGGCCAGGGCCCTCTGCACTTTTTCTGGCCCATGGGGCTGTGACTTGACCCCCATGCGGGTTTTCTGACAGCACACACCCACCAGAGACAGAGCGAATCTTCTCTGGTGGCGGCCCACGTAGCTTCCAAGCTGCTCGATGCTGGGGCCCCTAAGGAGAAGGCAAAAGATGCTGTGATGTGAGGGAAGGGGGTATGCTATATTAAGAATACGAGCTTTATTTTTTTATTTTTGTTGAATGTTGTTGATGTACAATGTTGTGTTACTTTCTGCTACACAGCAAAGTGATCCAGTTACACATATAGACACATACTTTTATATATTATTTTTAATTGTTTATTATTATTATCATTTTGGCTGTGCTGGGTCTTCGCGGCTGGGTGAGGGCTTTCTCTAGCTGCAGCAAGTGGAGGCTCCTCTTCACTGTGGTGCGCAGGCTTCTCATTGCAGTGGCCTCTCTTGCTGCAGAGCATGGGCTGTACGTGCATCAGCTCAGTAGTTGCGGCAGGCAGGCTTAGTTGCTGTGTGCCACGTGGTCATCTTAGACCAGGGATCCAACTCATGTTCCCGGCACTGGCAGGTGGACTCTTAACCATTGGACCACTAGGGAAGTCCTATACACATTCTTATTTTAATTTTATTTTCCATTATGGCTTATCATAGGTTATAGAATATAGTCCTCTGTGCTCTACAGTAGGACCTTGTGGTTTATCCATCCTATAGATAATAGAAAGTGAAAGTGAAAATGTGAGTTGCTTAGTGGTGTCTGACTCTTTGCAACTCCATGGACTGTAGCCCACCAGGCTCCTCTGTCCATGGAATGCTCCAGGCAAGAATACTGGCGTGCGTAGCCATTCCCGACTCCAGGGGATCTTCCCGAACCAGGGATCAAACCCACGTCTCCTGCATTGCAGGCAGATTCCTTACCATCTGAGCCACCAGGGACAGCCTTATACTGGCTAATCCCCCATCCCACTCCATCCCTCCCCTAACACTCTCCCTCTTGGCCACCACAGGTCTGCTCTCCTTGTCCGTAAGTCTGTTTCCTGTTTCATAGATAGGTTCATTAGTGTCATATTTCAGATTCACATATAAGTAGTAGCTTATGATATTTGTCTTTCTCCTTCCGACTTACTTCAATTAGTACGATAATCTCTAGTAACATCCATGTTGCTGCAAATGGCATTATTTCAAAGAAAACGTGAGCTTTAAAGACTCACAGGACTGAGTTTGAACCATGACTCTGCCAACTTACTAGTTGTGAGGCATTGGGCAATTACCTGCCCTTCCTGAGACTCAGTCCCCTCCTCTGAAGCAGGGTAGACGGTGGTGGAAACGGAAGGTTTTTACCATTGGGAGAACAGACATGGGACTGCAGAATTCCCGGTTGAAAACTAGTTCAATCCCACCTGATCTTTGGATGTCCTCATTCAGATTGAGGATTCCAGGACCCTAGTCCATCTGAGGGGCTGCTCTACCTCTGAATGAGGACTTCTTCCAACTGACTGAGCTGAACTGGGTCTCCTGTTCATCCCCATTATTCTATCCCAGAGCTTTCCTTGAGACCATTTTTGCTTGACCAATGTCCCATTTCTGGCAAACTTGTGCTTAGCTTTCCAGGGGGGATGGTGCCAATTGGATCAAGTCATTCCTGTTAATGGTGTCAATGAGCCAATGTGTTGCTTCCTTCTGCCAGCGGAGGTCCCTTTTTGAAGGTGCCTTCTGGCCCAGACAGTAAAGAACCTGCCTGCAATGAGGAATACCTGGGTTCAATCCCTGAGTTGGGAAGATGGCAACCCACTCCAGTATCCTTGCCTGGAAAATCCCATGGACAGAGGACTCTGGCGGGCTTCAGGCCATGCAGTCACAAAGAGTTGGACACAACTGAGGGACTACCACTCTGAAGACAAGATATCTTATCCCATTTCTCAACCCGGGGGGGGGGCAATGCTGAGAATCTGGAATGTATATTTTCTTAGAATCGATGGCTCTTGAGTTGAAAAGGGAAATTAAAAGGAGTAAAACATGGATTCTCTCTGTAACATCCCCACCAAGTGGTCATCTTGTCTACTGCCACTATGCCTCTCATAACAGGCACTGAAAAGCCTCTGTAGCTGCCTCTCCAGTTCAGAACATTCAGAGCATTAGAAAGATCTCCTCTAGACTGAATTGTATCATGTCACTTGTCCGTCCTTTTTCACTTAGTATCACAGAAGCCAACTTAGTAGTCCCTATTTCATTCAGATATTTGAAGACCACTGTAATGTCTCCTGGAGAAGGCGATGGCACCCCACTCCAGTACCCTTGCCTGGAAAATCCCATGGATGGAGGAGCCTGGTAGGCTGCAGTCCATGGGGTCACGAAGAGTCGGACACGACTGAGCGACTTCACTTTCACTTTTCACTTTCATGCATTGGAGAAGGAAATGGCAACCCACTCCAGTGTTCTTGCCTGGAGAATCCCAGGGACAGAGGAGCCTGGTGGGCTGCCGTCTATGGGATCGCACAGAATCGGACATGACTGAAGCGACGCAGCAGCAGCAGTAATGTCTCCAAGTGGATGGTCCTCAGTTCTCTCAATTGCCCCTTATGTATAGTAGAATATAATCTGTCTGGTACTTAGTGCCTGAAGCAGCCATAACTTGAAGAGTTCAAACATTTAAAAAATCATGTTGTTATTTCTTCAATAACTGAAGAAATGTTGTTATAATGAATGTAACAGCATGATGACAACGTAATTTATCCAGTAGAGAATGACCTTGTGTTGATGTCACCATGACCCAAATGTCGAGATATGGAGATGGCGATGCTATAATAATGGACATCCCATGGACATCAGGGTGGTCTTGGAGTAGCACAAGGGTTGTCCCGTTTCAAGCTTTTGGATGATAACTAACATTTTAAGTGTTTAGCTGTAATTGTGCAAATATTATATATCTGTTCTCTAGTTCATATTTGGGAGGGGGGGGAAATAAGCTGATGGTGGTGCTGGATGGAGTCTTTTTTTCTGCCACTGAACTATTGTGGGGTGAAAATGTTGAAATCATTCATTTCAAATAGATCAGATCTAAATTTATTGTATAGGGTTTCAAGGATCCTTAGCAGCCTGGCCTTTCCTAGAATGGAACTCAAGTACTTACTTCTCCTCTGAAAGGTTAGGCCCAGAAGAGGTCACCATATTTTTAGTACAGTGCAAACAGCACAGAATAGAGCAAGATGATCACCTCCCCTATCCCTGAAGTGATATCTTTAGTTATATGTCCAAAGACTCATTTGCTCCTTTGACAGTAGCATACTGTGGCTTACTCCCATTGTGTTTGCTATCAAGTAAAATTCCAATTTTTGCAGCTTTTTGTCATTTTAAAATTATTTTGGTGTCCAAATTATAAATGTAAGTAAATATCCATGAGTCCATGCTGATACAGATAAATGATTGCTGCTGCTGCTAAGTCGCTTCAGTCATGTCCAACTCTGTGCGACCCCATAGACTGCAGCCCACCAGGCTCCCCCATCCCTGGGATTCTCTAGGCAAGAACACTGGAGTGGGTTGCCATTTCCTCCTCCAATGCATGAAAGATATAAGTGTAAGTGAAGTTGCTCAGTCGTGTCCGACTCTTAGAGACCCCATGGACTGCAGCCTACCAGGCTCCTCCACCCATGGGATTTTCCAGGCAAGAGTACTGGAGTGGAGTGCCATTGCCTTCTCTGATAAATGATTAAATAAGTGTAAATAAAACACTTATTTGGAGAAAAAACAAATCTCTTATGCAGAAAATTTCCAATTAGTTTACATAGATACCCCCACTCAAGGAGGTGGAACAGAACTCACACTATGAAGTGTGGGCTGCACATAGTGACTTCCTTCCAAAATGCACAGCCTGGAAACTAAGACAGGAGCCTGCCATGGAGAAACATGAACAAACTCCATCTCAGCCAAGTGATTGAGATCAACTGACCGGGGATAAGTCATGTAATGAAAAGGGCACAATCATCCTTGCAGAACATTTTGTAAAACACCTGGCCAACACTCTTCAAGGCCATCAAAGTCATCAAAAACAAGAAACTGCTGAGAAACAGTCACAGCCTAGAGGAGCCTAAGGAGACATGACAAGTAAGTGTAACCTGGGATCTCGGATGGGGTCCTGGAACGGAAAAAGGACAAGAACATCAGGTAAAAAGTATAGACTTTAGTCAATAATAATGTATCAGTATTGGCTCATTAGCTGTAACAGACACCCCACGGTAATGGAAGATACAGGGAAGAATGAGTGGGAGTACAGAACTCCATAATGATCTTTGTCTCTTAACCAAACAGTTTAATTCATTTTGTTAAATGTGAGTGTTGATATATTTAGTTTAAACCCAGTATTTTACTGTTTACTTTCTACTGGTCTCTTCTATTCTATATTACTTTTCTTCTACTTTTTGACCTCTTTTGAATTAATTATTTTTCAGCCCCTCTTCCACCCTCCCCCACCCCATTACATTCACAGTTACATACTTCCAAAAACTAGATTTCTTTCTTTGGCCACACCAGGTCTTAGTTGCATCATCCAACTCGAGGCAGCGTGCAAACCCTTAGTTGTGGCATGTGGGGTCTGGTTCACTGACCAGAGACTGAACTCATGCTCCTATGTTGGGAGCATGAAGTCTTAGCCACCCGACCAAAGTCCTTGACAGTTACACACTTTTTATGATTCTTTTAATAGGGGCTTATGACACTTATCAAAGTCAACATGACTTGGTATTTTGGATCCCTATCTACACAATGAAGGACCTTTGAGCCCCATAACACCATTCCACCCTTCCTGACCTGAATGCTAATGTTGTCTTTCATTTTTATTACCTAGATATGTCAAACCACATATGATACTACTATATTTGTCTTTTAAGTCAAATGTTCAGCTAATTTTCCCACCAATGTGTTACCTTTTGTGACTTCACATTCTTTCTCCTATCTTCACACTTAATCCCAAGGTAATTTTTCTTTGGTATTTCCTTTAGTGTGGGGGCCGGTGAGGAAATCTCTCAATTTTTGTTATTCTAAAAATGTCTTCATTTTTTGAAGAATATTTTCACTGGGTATAGAGTTTCTTGTTGGCAGTCGTTTTCTTTCAGCATTTTTTAATGCCTTTGGGGAGATATGTTTTCTGTTTTATCTAGGTCTATTGGATAAGTTCTCAGCAAAAGTGCTGATCCTAATTACCTTGTCTGCTGTTACTGAAAGCAAAGTTCCTCATTCTCTTTTTATACCATCTGGTAAGACTCACCTCTCCCTGTCCTTGTATGATATGTTATTTATATAAAAGTAGAAATCCTGTTAAAAACAGGTCCACTGTGCTAGCCTCCCAGCAACATGTCATGGGGAACATGTCTACATGTATCTTCCATAGCTTTATCTAAGTGTTAAAGTAAGACATTTAATAAAACATTAATTCATTCATCACATATTTATAGAGTTCATACTATGTGCCGGATGCTGTTCTAGGTACTGCAAATACAACAGTGCAGGGGAAAAATTACTTCATTCACACTCTCATAGAGTTTAAAGTCTAGTCAGGGAAACAGACCATTAAATAGCTAATTACGACATAGCTATGAGAGATGTGCCACTGGAAATCATTTTCTCAGGTTGATATTAATCATCTGACATGCCTTTATCTTGCCAACAGTGATATCAAAAGTGACCTTGTCAAATCCTTTGCTGAAATCCAAAGTCAACATGTTTATTCATTCCACCAGTCAGCAGAGTACTTTTAATCTGACATATTTATTTACTGGTCAACCATGTTAATTCCTGGGAACTGTGGATTCCTCCTCTAAGATTACCCAAACCATTTTTTAATAAGACCCATGATGAGGATCTAATTCCCTCCTCTGGTCTGTGGTTTTCAGAAGGCATTTTCTTTGCCTTTTTAGAAAAAACAAAAACTAGGAGTGCAGGGCTTTCAGAACCCTGAAGCATTTCTCAGAGTACTTAATTAATACACAAAACAAAAAGATGTGATATACTATGTCAGAAACAGTAAACGTGGGGGAAGTGGTAAAAAGGCAAGGTTGTTGAAATGTATTTAAACTTAGGAGATCAGCAACTTTAAAAATATAAATATATACACATATGTGTGTTTGCATACATATATAAACACATACATACATACCTCACAGTAACCACAAACCAAAATTTTGTGATACATATGCACACAGAGAAGAGAAAGGACTCCAAATATAATACTAAAAATAGTCATCAAGTAACAAGGGAAGAGAACCGAAGAAGAAAGGAACAAAAAAGAACTACAAAAACAACCCCAAAACAACAAAATGGCAATAAGTACATACCTATCAACAATTATTTTAAATGTAAATGAACTAAATACTTCAATTAAAAGACATAGAATGGCTGAACGGATACAAAAACAAGAGCCAGATATGTGCTGCCTATAAGAGGCTCACTTCAAATCCAAAGACACATACAAACTGAAAATGAGGGAATGGAAAAAGATATTTCATGTAAATGGAAATGAAAAGAAAGCTGGAGGAGCAATACTTATATCAGAGAAAATAACTCTAAAACAAAACCACAACAAGAGACAAAAAAAAAAAAGCCATTGCATAATAATTAAGGGATCGATCCAAGAAGAAGATTTAACAGTATAAATATATATACATAGCTTCCCCAGTGGCTCAGTGGTAAAGAATCTGCCTGCAATGCAGGAGACCCAGGAGATGCAGCTTTGATCCTTGGGTCAGGAAGATCCTTTGGAGAAGGAAATGGCAACCTACTCCAGGATTCTTCCCAGGAAAATCCCATGAACAGAGGAGTCTGGCAGGCTGAAGCCCATAGGATCACAAAGAGTTAGACAAGACTGAGTGACTGAGCATACACATAGACAGCAATGTTCATTGCAGAATTATTTACAATTGCCAATCTATGCGGTCGCACAGAGTTGGACACAACTGAAGCGACTTAGCAGCAGCAGCAAGATATGGAATCAATGCAAGTGTCCATAAATTAGTGGATAAAGAAGACGATATACATAAGCACACATATATACACACACCCACACACACATGCACACACACATAAACACAATGGAATACGCTCGGCTATAAAAAAAAGAACAAAACCTTTCTACTTGCAGCAACATGGATGGACCTAGATAGTACTATGCTCACTGAAATGTCAGAGATAGACAAATACTATATGATTTCACTTATGTGGAATGTAAAAATAAATACATAAAAACCCAAACAAATGAATACACCTAACAAAACAGAAACAGAGTCACAGATATACAGAAAAAATAGGCATTTGCCAGAGGGGAGGGGTGGGAGGGGAGGAAAGAAATAGGTGGGGGAGATTAAATACAAACTTTTAGTTGCAAAATAAATGAGTCACAGGTATGAAATGTACAGTTTGAGTCAATAACTATGTGATTCTTTGTGTGATGACATATTGTAACTAGACTTATTGTGGTGATCCTTTTGAAATGTATAGAAATACCAAATCAAGAAATTTTGTAACAGGAGCTAACATAACATTATGGGTCGATTCTACTTCAAAGACAAACTTATAAAAGAAGAGATCAGATTTGTGGTTACAAGAAATGGGTGGGGGTGGGAAGGACAAATTGAAGGAAGGCAGTCAAAAGGTAAAACCTCTCAGTTATAAGATAAATTAATACTAGGAGAAGGCAATGGCAACCCACTCCAGTGTTCTTGCCTGGAGAATCCCAGGGACGGGGGTGTCTGGTGGGCTGCCGTCTATGGGGTTGCACAGAGTCGAGCACGACTGACTTGACTTAGCGGCAGCAGCAGCAGTACAACATGATAGATATATCAAAAATTAACACTGCTGTACGTTATATTAGAGAAGACAATAGCACCCCACTCCAGTTCTCTTGCCTGGAAAATCCCATGGATGGAGAAGCCTGGTAGGCTACAGTCCATGGGGTCGCTAAGAGTCGGACACGACTGAGCGACTTCCCTTTCACTTTTCCCTTTCATGCATTGGAGAAGGAAATGGCAACCCACTCCAGTGTTCTTGCCTGGAGAATCCCAGGGATAGCGGAGCCTGGTGGGCTGCCATCTATGGGGTCGCACAGAGTCGGACACAACTGAAGCGACTTAGCAGCAGCAGCAGCAGCAGTACGTTATATGTGAAGATTGTTAAGGGAGTAAGTCCTAAGAGTTTTCATCACACATAAAAAAATTTTTTTTCCTATTTCTTTAATTTTGATCTATACAAGATGATGGATATCCACTAAACTTACTGTGATGATCATTTCATGATGTATATAAGTCAGATCATTATTTTTTAATTGAACTATAGTTGATTTACAGAGTTGTATTAATTTCTGCTATACAACACAGTGATTCAGTTATACATATATATTCTTTTTATATTATTTTCTATTATGGTTTATCACAGAAAATTGAATATAGCTCTCTGTGCTATACAGGAGGACCCTGTTGTTTATCCAATCAATCTAGAATAGCTTCCATCTGCAAACCTTGGCTTCCCACTCCATCCTTCCTTCACCCCTCCGCCTTGGCAACCACAAGTCTGTTCGCTATGTCTATGAGATTGTTTCTGTTTCACAGATAGGTTCATTTGTGTCATATTTTATATTCACACGTAAGTGATCTGGTGACTCAGATGGTAAAGAAGCCGCTTGTGGTGCAGGAGACCCGGGTTCAATCCTTCAGTCGGGAAGATCCCCTTGGAGGAGGGAATGGCTACCCACTCCAGTATTCTTGCCTGGAGAGTCCCATGGACAGTCCACGAGGTCAAAAAGAGTCAGGCACGACTTAGCAACTGAACAACAGCAACAACATGCCCACTGCATCAAGCTTGCTTGCAGGTAAAATCCAAATCTGGGTCTTAGCTTTGTAGAGGAAGGTACCCTATCTTTAGGTTTAGTAACACTTTATATTTTTAGTTTCTAGGCTGCTGTGTAATTTTCTTAGCAAATCTTCACTGTGATTCTGGCTGATAATTTTCCTGGAACTATAACTAAATAATTGGACTGCAACTTAATCATAAAATTGCCTAAATCAGTAGTTTCCAAATTTTTTGCTTCATAGACCAGTAAACTATTTTTTAAGATGCAAGAGATACACATGGAGTCACCAATAGTTAGTTTTGCCAAGTGAAAATGCATTAGGAAATCAACTACCAACAGTCTACACGAGAAAAGATATTTTAACCCTGAAAAGATGGGCATAGTCTCAGAATAAAATGTGGTCTCATACTGATCGATTTTAACTTTTTAGGAAACTTTCTATCTTGTCCTCCTCTTTCAGGTGTCACCCCCCCCACCCCCAGAAAAAATGAAAAAGTTGTCACCAACTGGTGACATTTGCCACTGGTGAATTGCCACTTGGGAACCAAAAGGTGAAGTGTAAGAATGGAAAAGGTCTTGCTCTTGAGACAACAGAATTTCATGCTTAAGAGACGTAGGGAATAAGTTATGGGTTCTGTAGGTAGGAAATAGCATCCCAATTGTTAAAAATTTTGGCTGCACTGGGTCTTCATTGCAGTTTCCAGGCTCAATAGTTGTGGCACTTGGGATTTTCTAGTTGAGGACCGTGGGTTTACTTGCTCCACAGCGTATGGGATCTTGGTTCCCCAACCAGGGATTGAACCATGTCCCCTGCATTGGAAGGTGGATCCTTAACCACTGGACCACCAGGGAAGTCACAATCCCAATGTATTTATCTCTGTTCTTGTTCGGGGGCTCATCCCCTTCTTGACTCTTAGTACTGACCACAGCAAGGGGCAATAAATAACAAGCATCAAAAAATGGAAAGGCCAGATACACACACACACACACACACACACACACCCTCTAAGTTACATAAGTATGTTTAAGTAGTTCTCCTCCTGCCAAGTGGGTTTGTAATCTCAGTTAGAAAAAGATTTCAATATTCCTCTGTCACCTGATGGTAATTTGGGCTTTATGTTCACACAGATATATAACTCGGATATTTCCAAGTCTGACCTCTGAGACCTTCTTTCTCTCTCGTAAGGCTGGAGTCCTAATGCATCATCAGAACTCAACATTATCCCTGAGGATTTGGGAGGAGTTCCATTTCTCATAAAGCATTTCTTGCCACAAGTAGGTTCAGGGAGGTCTGGCTCCTATAGTCAATTGGGTTCCCTTGGACCCCAGAGATTCCCTTCAGGCTACTGCATGGGAGCTCGGAGCCTCCCCTTCACATGACGGGAAGACGGCCCCGATTGTGGTCAGCAGAAAGGTGAGTCGGGACAGGCTGCACTGTTCAACACTCTGTCCCACAGTGGCCTGTAGCACCAGGAAGCCAAGGCTCCCGCCGAGGACAGACCTGGGCTGTACGCTGCAGGGTGGGAGGCGGCCACTAGGGGGCGGCGCAAGGCCCACAGAGCGTCAGCGGCTTCCACCCCTACTCGGTGAAAGCCCTTGGCCCTGCCTGCTGCGGCTGCTGCTGCGTCGCCTCAGTCGTGTCCGACTCTGTGCGACCCCATGGACTGCAGCCTACCAGGCTTCTCCGTCCATGGGATTCTCCAGGCAGGAACACTGGAGTGGGTTGCCATTTCCTTCTCCAATGCATGAAAGTGGAAAGTGAAAAGTGAAGTCGCTGAGTCGTGTCCGACTCTTAGCGACCCCATGGACTGCAGCCTACCAGGGTCCTCCGTCCACGGGATTTTCCAGGCAAGAGTACTGGAGTGAGATGCCATTGCCTTCTCCCTGGTCTGCAGCATTTTCTCAGGCTGGTCCTCTCCCCAGTACTCGACTCTCCTTGCTTCCGGTACTTTTGTGCTAATAAAATAATTGAGTGGAATAGCAACCAGTGAAACGAAGGCAAGTTTAGCTGTCCTGGTTGAAACCCAGGTGAGGCACAGGCAACCTTCCTGCTGGGCTTTTCCATCACCCCTGAAGCAGCCCCGAGGCAGGACCCGAGGGCTCCTGGACCTGTGACCAAATGATCATTGATTTACTCTAAACTTGCTGTGAGGAACCCGAGGAGTGGATAACATTTTTTGCTAGAATCATACAGATAAGGGGGGCTTCCCAGGTGGTACAGTTGGTAAAGAATCTGCCTGCTACTGCAGGAAATGCAAGAGACTTGGGTTTGATCCCTGGATAGGGAAGATCTCCTAGGGAAGATCCCCTGGAGGAGGAAATGGCAATCCACTCCAGTATTCTTGCCTGGAAAATTCCATGAACAGAGGGGAGCCTGGCGGGCTACATAGTCCATGGGGTCGCAAAGAGTCAGACATGACTGAACAATTGAGCACACACACACACACACACGTGCGCGCACACACACACACACACACTCGCACACACACACACATACAGTGAGCGTCAGAATTTGGTATATGACCAGGGTTCTTGCTGTGTGTGTGTGTGTGTGCATGGGTGTATATATGTGTATGTGCATATGTGTATATGTATGTAGCTGTGAATATATATGACTGTGTATGTGTATGGGTGTGTGGGTATCTGTGGGAGTGTATATGTGTACGTGTGGGGGTGAGCGTGTCTCTGCGTGTGTGTGAGTGTATGTATATGTGCCTGCTTTGTGTGTGGGGAAGGCTGGTGTGAGTTCCATCCTTGTTCCATTACAACTCTCAAGCCCAGCTGCTAAGCTTCTCCTTGAGCTCTGCAGACTGTACACTGGAGATAATATTAATAATATCTCCTTCGTTGTGTTCTTAGGGGGATTGTATGAGCTCAGTGCTTTAAGAAGGCTTTCTTATCTCTCCTTGCTATTCTCTGGAACTCTGCATTCAGTTGGGTATATCTTCCCCTTTCTTCTTCGCCTTTTGCTTCTCTTCTTTTCTCAGCTATGTGTAAAGCCTCCTTAGACAGCCGTTTTACCTTCCTGCATTTCCTTTTCTCTGAGATGGTTTTGGTCACCACCTCCTGTAGAATGTCATGTACAGGTTAAGTGTTTCGTACAATGTCAGGTCCAAAGTGCTCATTCAACAATGGCTAACTTCAGTGGTTGACTTCAGGAATCTCAACCTTATTCCTGAGTAAGAAGATCATCCTGACCTTCATTTTCTTTACCTTTTCAATGACATTTCTATCCATGGAGACTACAGCCAACTTTGCCTTTAGGAACCACGTATGACTGTAAATTGAAGAGTGAAGCAATGAGGGTGTATGGGGTGGAGTGAGGTACTAAAGTCAAATAATAACAGATTGATGTAATAATTGGTGTTTGTCTATTTCGTGGTTCATCGATTATTTACTAAGTGTCCATTCAGCACCAATAATTGGAAATACAGACCTCTCCTTGTCCTTGAGGGACTCGGTGTGAGTAAAGGAGTAAGGTGTACTCATGAATCCATTGTCCTTTCCTCCCATACATTGTGTATCAGAACAATAATATTAGTAAAGAGACAGCTTGAAAGATCCATCTTGAAAGATCCATAAATACATTTGGATTTATCTACTTGGAGACTGACAAGAGTTCTCCATCAACATAGCTCCACTTCTGATGAATTCATTAAGGAATCAACTCCAAAATTTTTCTGTTTCCAAATACTCCTCTCTCTTCTTAATCTACCCTTAAATGTCTTGATATTAGTCTCCATGTCCTGCCTCCACTTCCCTTCCTCACTCTTAGAAAGGACTGGAGTGTGAGAATTCTACCCTGAATAGAGGGGGTAATGACATGAATGCCCCACTCTCACCAGGCTGAATGTTTTCCCAGCTCCTTCCCACAAGCAGACTTCCCTGGTGGCTCAGACGGTAAAGTGTCTGCCTACAATGTGGGAGACCTAAGTTCAATTCCTGAGTCAGGAAGATCCTCTGGAGAAGGAAATGGCAACCCACGCCAGTCCTCTTGCTTGGAAAATCCCATGGACAGAGGAGTGTGGTAGGCTACAGCCCACGGGGTCAAAAAGAGTCGGACACGACTGAGCGACGTCACTTTCACTTTCACTCTCCCACAGCAGAAGAGAGGCCGTGCATCCCCTTCGGTGTTGGTCAACCAGGTCAGAGAAACATCCCCATCAAGCAGCGATGCAACAGGCCTCTCGAAGCAACTCTTGAGCATGGTCTAGAGATAGCAACTGCTTTTCACTGATCCATGACGAGATGATGATCATCAGCAAGGACAATGTACTGAACTTTCTTAAGACTGAATATTTCATTTAAAGGATTATCAGTGGAGAGTATACCCTTCCTCTCTTTTTGTCATTAAAATACCTATTCGTGTATGAAACAGTGGTGATAGGCTATCACAGTTTGGTTGTTTTTTTAAAAAATATATATTTAATTTCCTTTCTTTTAAAAAAGCTTTTGTATTTTTGGCTGTGCTGGGTCTTAGTTGCAGCATACAAACTCTTAGTTGCTGTATGTGGGATCTAGTTCCCTGACCAGGGATTGAACCTGGGCCCCCTGCCCTGGGAGCATGGAGTCTTAGCCACTAGACTACCAGAGAAGCCCCTTGGTCATTGTTTCTGTTTTGATTTCCTTGGCAAAATTAAAAGTTGGCAAACCAACATGTCTCCCAAGATTTTGATCTGAAATTTTACCAGCGTTCAAAATTCAAAAATGTGACAGTCCCGCTAACACGCCACATGGTGGATCTGAGTAAGACAAACCTTGCATATAAATCCAGCTCTGTTACTTCCTTGATTGCATGAACTGCCCTGTCTTGTCTGAGCCACAGGCTGCTCACCAATTGTTCATTTGCTCTGTCCTGTCCGACTCTTTGCGACCCCATGGACTTCAGCACGCCAGGCCTCCCTGTCCATCACCAACTCCTGGAGTTTGCTCAAACTCATGTCCATTGAGTTGGTGATGCCATCCGACCATCTCCTCCTCTGTCATCCCCTTCTCCTCCCACCTTCAGTCTTTCCCAGCATCAGGGTCTTTTCCAATGAGTTGGCTCTTCACATGAGGTGGCCCAAGTATTGGAGTTTCAGTTTTAGCATCAGTCCTTCCAGTGACTATTCACAGTTGATTTCCTTTAGGATTGACTGGTTGGATCTCCTTGCAATCCAAGGGACTCTGAAGAATCTGATGCCTTCAAACGGTGGTGCTCATCAATAGTGGGATAATAATTCGTACCTCATATTGGTTATAATCTATATGTAAATGACCTGGCATATTAGAGACTTTTATGGCAGCCATTATACAAAAATCTTTTTGGCTTCAGCAAAAACTCTTGCAATAGATTTTTTTCACTTCCTGTCCCTTCTTGGAATTTACAAATTGAAAAATAGGAGCCACAGGCAACCAATGTACCACTTGGTGTGGGCTCTTTCCTACGGTCATGGCTCCCAGGCTGAAGGTTCACAGAAGGAGACACGCTGACATCTGTATCTCCAGAAGGGAGATTAAATCTCGGATGAATCTGTTAGAAGTAAAACATTTAAAAATTTGAAAGCACAGCTGAATGCCAAAAGTAAATTATACCATAAGCCAGATGTTCCAGGAACTTCTTTTCCTTTTTTTTGCCTGAAGGAAAAGTTTTAGTTCATAAAGAAAACAATGAGCAGAAATTGTTATCGCAGAAGTGTTCATAGTTATTTAAAATGAGACCATTTGAAAATAATCAAAGAGGTGCACAATAATTTACAGAGAAAGTTGTTCATTTCAGTGTTATTTATCATGTGTTAAATGCAGAAACATTCTAAATGGCTTACCATAAAGGATATGAAGGATATGTTATATGTTGTATAAATTACGGCACTTTCATTTGATGGACTGCTATACAGCCACTAAAATTGTGTTGTTGGAGAATATTTAATGTCTTGAGGAAAGGTTTGCGTTATTTTTGAGCACAGAGAGAAGATTACAAAGGGCATATTTTATGCCCTTATCATCCAGATATCAGTTGGAACTTCTTAAACTTTGGGATCCAGGTAAGACTAGCTCAAACTCCCAGTCCCACAGCCTGGGGAAGTCAAAGCCTCACCAGGATTTCTCCAAGATGCTAAGGACCTACCTTCTCACTGTTCCTTCTGCTTCTTCTAAGTCATTGCTTCTCTCTATCATTTTGAATTCAATGTGAAACCCAACCTCTCTTTTCTATTTGCAAAACAAAACTGAAAGCAGTAAAGTCAACTGTATTGAACTTCCTTCTACCTTCAGTGGCTTTGGAGTTCAGGTAGGAGAGATGGACAGGATAGAGGAAAAATTCTACCACTGTAGTGGAGTGAATCGTTAGCATATGTTCAGGTCCTAAATCCACGAACCCATGAAGGTGACATTATTGGAGGGGAGGGGGTCTTTGCATATGTAATTAAGATAAGGATCTCTAGATAAGATCATTCGGGATTAAGACAGCCCCTAATTCCCATGACAGGCATCCGTGTAAGACACAGAACAGAGACCAAAGGAGGTGGGTTGAATACCCTGGGAAGATGGAGGCAAAAACTGGAGTTATGGTGCCACAGCCAAGGAATACCTGGAGCCACCAGAAGCTGGGAGAGACAAGGAAGTTCCTCCCCTAGAGCCTTCAGAGGGAGCACAGCTCTGCCCATACCTTGAATTAGGGCTTCTAGTCTTCTGAGCTGTAAGAGAACAAATGTCTGTTGTTTAAGCCACCAACTGAAACAACAGAGAGTGAAAAAGCTGGCTTAAAACTCAACATTAAAAAAACTAAGATCATGGCATCTGGTCCCATCACTTCATAGCAAATAGATGGGGGAAAAAATGGAAAGAGTGACAGACTTTACTTTGTTGGGCTCCCAAAACACTGTGGACAGTGACTTCAGCCATGAAACTAAAAGATGATTGCTCCTTGGAAGAAAAGCTATGACCAACCTAGACAGTGTACTAAAAAGCAGAGACGTCACTTTGCCAACAAAGGTCCATACAGTCAAAGCTGTGGTTTTTCAGGTAGTCATGTGTGGATGTGAGAGTTGGACCATAAAGAAGGTTGGATGGCATCATCAACTCAATGGACATGAATTTGAGCAAACTCTGGGAGATAGTGAAGGATGGGAAAGCCTGGCGTGCTGCAATTCATGGGGTCACAAAGGGTCACACATGACTGAGTGACTGAACAACAACAACAAAGCCACCTAGTTTCTGGTCATTTATTATGGAAGACCCAGGAAACTAACACAATCACCTAAGTGTGTGCAGCAGTAAAGGGAACTGTACCTACTAACAGGGGCCTAGGCGTCCTCCCACCATCACCTCAGTGAGTGTCACTGACCTCATGGATGCTCCTTTGAGCTTCTCTCACTCTGTGTAACCCCCTCCTCTTCCTCCTTCCCTTCCTGTCCCATGGACTCGCACTTCTCCTCCTTCCATCCTGCAGAATTCTCTGCTCACAGCTCACTCTAATGCCCCAGTTTACATGTCCCAAACTTGCTTAACCACATCCTTCCCCATCTCAGTGAGGGCAAGGCCGCCCTTCCAGTAGCACAGCGCTGGACTCCCCTTCACTCTGATCTCTGACTCAGTCAGTTCAGTTGCTCAGTCGTGTCCGACTCTTTGCGACCCCATGGACTGCAGCATGCCAGGCTTCCCTGTCCATCACCGACTCCTGGAGCTTGCTCAAACTCATGTCCATTGAGTCAGTGATGCCATCCAACCATCTCATCATCTGTCGTCCCCTTCTCCTCCCCCCTTCAATCTTTCCCAGCATCAGGGTCTTTTCCAACGAGTCAGTTCTTTGCATCAGGTGGCCAAAGTACTGGAGTTTCAGCTTTAGCATCATTCCTTCCAAAGAAATCCCAGGGCTGATCTCCTTCAGAATGGACTGGTTGGGTCTCCTTGCAGCCCAAGGGACTCTCAAGAGTCTTCTCCAACACCATAGTTCAAAAGCATCAATTCTTCAGCGCTCAGCTTTCCTTATAGTTCAACTCTCACATCCATACATGACTACTGGGAAAACCATAGCTTTGACTAGATGGACATTTGTTGGCAAAGTAATGTCTCTGCTTTTCAATATGCTGTCTAGGTTGGTCATAACTTTTATTCCAAGGAGCAAGCGTCTTTTAATTTCATGGCTGCAGTCACCATCTGCAGTGATTTTGGAGCCCAGAAAAATAAAGTCTGACACTGTTTCCACTGTTTCTCCATCTATTTCCCATGAAGTGATGGGACCAGATGCCATGATCTTAGATTTCTGAATGTTGTTTTAAGCCACTTTTTCACTCTCCTCTTTTACTTTCATCAAGAGGCTCTTTAGTTCTTCTTCACTTTCTGCCATAAGGGTGGTGTCATTTGCGTATCTGAGGTTATGGATATTTCTCCCAGCAATCTTGATTCCAGCTTATGCTTCATCCAGCCCAGCATTTTTTATGATGTTCTCTGCATATAAGTTAAATAAGCAGAGTGACAATATTCAGCCTTGACATACTCCTTTCCTGATTTGGAACCAGTCTGTTGTTCCATGTCGAGTTCTAACTGTTGCTTCTTGGCCTGCATACAGGTTTCTCAAGAGGCAGGTAACGTAGTCTGGTATTCCCAAATCTTTAAGAATTTTCCATAGTCTGTTGTGATCCACACAGTCAAAGGCTTTGGCATAGTCAATAAAGCAGAAATAGATGTTTTTCTGGAACTCTCTTGCTTTTTCAATGGTCCAGCGGATGTTGGCAATTTGATCTCTGGTTCCTCTGCCTTTTCTAAATCCAGCTTAAACATCTGGAAGTTCATGGTTCATGTACTGTTGAAGCCTGGCTTGGAGAATTTTGAGCATTACTTTACTAGCGTGTGAGATGAGTGCAATTGTGTGGTACTTTGAGCATTCTTTGGCATTGCCTTCTTTGGGATTGGAACGAAAACTGACCTTTTCCAGTCCTGTGGTCACTACTGAGTTTTCCAAATTTGCTGGCATGTTGAGTGAAGCACTTTCACAGCATCTTCTTTTAGGATTTGAAATAGCTCAACTGGAATTCCATCATCTCCATTAGCTTTGTTCGTAGTGATGCTTCCTGACTCAACCCACAGCCCATCCATCAACAGTCTTGTGGGATATGCCTTTAAAATTTACCCACTACCTGACAACTATGCTTCTACTCACCTGGTCCAAGCGACCAGCACCTCCTGCCTGGATGTCTGGTCCCACCCTTGTCTCCCTATGGTCTGTTCTCAACCAAACACTGCAGAAACCCTTTCATAACCTTAGTGCTATCACAGGACTCATCTGCTGAAAACTTGGGTAAAAACCAGAATCTCTGAATGGCTCCAGGCTAGATTACCCGGCTCTTGTTGTTTTTGATCTCTGACTTCTGTTCCCTTATTCATTCCATTCTAGTCACAAGGGCCCCCTTGCCAAGTCCTCAAACACACAGGCTGGACCTTGCCTTGGAGCCTCACTTCGGCTCTTCCCTCTGCCAGGAATACTCTTGTCCATTTGCTTATTTCACTCTCCTTCTATAATTCCTTCAAAGTCTCCTGCTCAGTGGACCCTGCTCCCACCTCCCTCCCCCTCAATATGCTGCAAATTTTCTCATGAAAGCCTAAGTAACCAACTCATGGCAACAACAAGGGCTACAATCTGTCTACTCTTTCTCTCTACCAAAAATTAAACAGTTGTCATGAGAATGTTGTTATGTTTATTCAAACTGAAATACAAACTCATTTTTTCCCTAACAGATGATCATTAAATGTAATTTGGGGCATATAACTCAGAAAGAATTCAAATACTTTGATTGCCTGATTAATTTCATAATGTGGAATGCTTGTGATATGTTGAATACTTTCCATAAGTTAAATGAGGCAAATCTTCACTTACAGAGTTGTTTTAAGAGATAGTTAAGACACATGATAAGACTGTGTTCACAAGATTGCATTTGTGTTGAAATGAACACTCTTTTGATTTACCCAATTCTGAGAACACTTAGTTAAATAAGATGCTTCTGAAAGAATGAATGACAGGTCATTCCACAGGGCGATCTCAGGGATAGGCAGGAAGCCTTTCTCCTGGTATATTCTCTGAATCTTCCAGATTCTCAACACCCTGTGGTCCACGTTGTGCCTTTGGTCCCCAACATCCTCCCCTGTATTGCTCCATTTCATATCCTTCTCTCTTATGGAAGGCTGTCTCTCAGCTTCATCTCATTTCACAGGACTTAGGGGAGTGATGCAGGGGCTAGGTGTCTTTGGATCTGGGAGTGAAGGAAGAGAGAAAGCAGGCAGCTTCAGAATGGAGATGATCAGATCTTGCAGACCACCAATGTCAGCTTGCTGACCCGCTGGAGTGTTCCTCTTGTTAAGAAGCCATCAGGAAAACAGTGAACATAGAAGAAATGGAAAGAGAGAATGAGGCCAAGAGACTTTGCAAGGCAAAATTAAACTCAAATGAAAATGAAGGGGAAAAAAACGAAGTATGAAAATGGTCCGGCCAATATCAGGTGTTGCTGGAGATGAGGGATTCACTTCTGGATATCAGGTTAAGATAAATGGACCATTCCTATAAATACATCCCAGTGCCTGTTCATATATATCTGGGAAACGTCAGCTCAGGGTTCAGAACTGAAACCAAGAGAAATGAAGTGTTCTTTTAAGTGAAGGATGTAGGCATGAAAGAAAAAAAAGACTCAAGATTCAGTCTTAGGTTTTAACTCAGTTAGGAGGTGGGAAGAAAATGCAAAGTTTCTGAAGAAAGAAAATGGAGAGGAAAGGATGAAGGGGAGTGAGAAGACAGAGAAGAACATAAATACAGAGTGTTAAGGAGAAGGGATTCTGTATGAAAATTTTAGGGTAAGCAATTCTGGCTGTGACAGAGTAATTCAAATGCATGACAACAAGAATGCGAAGCTTCTTTACAAAAAGAAAAATCTAAACAAATGGTAAATTTTGATTTGTCTTATATAACTGAATCCCTAATGAAACATCTGTGTGAGAATTGCATTTAATATCATGTAATGAACTCACAGCATTCACAACACTTGCCTTTGGTTTTATAGATGCATCTGAATAGCATATACGTTGCTTTTCAAGAAACGCCACCTGAATGTTCCTTACAAACAAAGATGGAGAAATAAAAGGAACTTAATCTCGGTCCTGTGCACCACCTATTCATATTACACGGTGCTGCCGCGGTCTCTGAGGGAAGAGAACATTTGGGTGTGCTGTGGGTTAGGTAAACACCCACTAAATATTGATGCAAGCATAATTACAATGACTGAAATAATCCTGGCATAAAATCACCCTCGCAGTTAGAAGAGAGACAAAATGAAGTAATCTGATCATGAAAATTAATACAAGTCAACTCTCAGTTTTCAATGCAGCTAATTGAAAACCACTTATTATTCAAACCTCTTTCCCTCCAGGTTTGTACTTTTTTCTTTGCCCTGAGAAAGAGGGCAGGGAGAGGAGCGCTCCGGGGAAAAACTTTATCGAGATGGTGGAGGAAGAGAATCATTTTCATTTTTCTAAGGCAGTGGCTCCTAAACCTGTATTGATTTTGCCACCCATGGCACATTTTTGTGGGCATGTCCAGGGTGAAAGAACATCTGGTCCTCTTTCACTTGATGTTGAAATGACAAAATGGCATTTATTGTAGCTGAGTAACAGTTTTATTGAGATATAATTCACAGATTATACAACTCACCCATTTAAAGTATACAAATCAGTGGTTTTCAATATTCACAGAAGTATGCAACTGTTACCATATTTTATCGCCACCACCCCCTTCAAAATGCCTACTGGTAGTTCCTGGGATCACTTTCCAAATGAACTACTTACACTTGAATCCTTGCCTCAAGATCTGCTTCTGCAGAAACTCAAGCTAGAACATGGTGGTTCTCCCACAATCCAATCACCGGAATTCCTAGCGAAGTCTATTCTGAGGTATGTCACCTGGTCCTAAGAGGACTTCCCACATAGAATAAGGAAATATTGATGGGGTTTGTGCTTTATTTCCTAAAGGGAATTCAAAAGAAGCAGGTCTAGGACTTCTCTGGTGGCGCAATGGATAAGAATCTGCCTCCCAAAGTAGGGGACACAGATTTCATTCCTGGTCCAGGAAGATTCCACACACCAGGAACAACTGAGCCCAAGCTCCGTAACTACTGAAGCCCACACACTCTAGGACCCATGAGCTGCAACTATTAGAGCCTGTCCTTCTGGAGGGGAGAGGAGATGCATCTGTCTTTCCTAGTTGGTATTGCCATAATAATCCTTTTTCTGTGGCCCTAAGAAGCAAGTCGACAATACTGGTTTGCACAGGTTGGGCATCTCATTCATAGTTCTTATTGTTGTTCAGTCGTTAAGTGACATCTGACTCTTTGCAACCCCATCGACTGCAGCACACTAGGCTTCCCTGTCCATCACCAACTCCCAGAGCTTGCTCAAACTCATATCCATCGAGTCGGTGATACCATCCAACCATCTCATCCTCTATTGTCCTCTTCTCCTCCCTTCAATCTTTCCCAGCATCAGGGTCTTTTTCAATGACTCAGTTCTTCACATCAAGTGACCAAAATATTAGAGCTTCACCTTCAGCATCAGTCCTTCCAATGAATATTCAGGACTGATTTCCTTTAGGGTTGACTGGTTTGATCCCCCTATAGTCCAAGGGGCTCTCAAGAGTCTTCTCCAACACCACAGTTCAAAAGGATCAATTCTGTGGTGCTCAGCCTTCTTTATGGTCCAACTCTCACATCCATACATGACCACTGGAAAAACCATAGCTTTGACTGTATGGACCTTTGTCAGCAAAGTGATGTCTCTGCTTTTTAACACACTGTCTAGGTTTGTCATAGCTTTCCTTCCAAGGAGCAAGTGTCTTTTAATTTCATGGTTGCCATCATTGTCCACAGTGATTTTGGAGCCCAAGAAAAGAAAATCTGTCACCACTTCCACTTTTTCCCCTTCTATTTGCCATGAAGTGATGGCAGAAAGTGAAGGGGAACTAAAAAGCCTCTTGAGGAAAGTGAAAGTGGAGAGTGAAAAAGTTGGCTTAAAGCTCAACATTCAGAAAACGAAGATCATGACATCCGGTCCCACCACTTCATGGGAAATAGATGGGGAAACAATGGAAACAGTGACAGACTTTATTTTTCTGGGCTCCAAAATCACTGCAGATGGTGACTGCAGCCATGAAATTAAAAGACGCTTACTCCTTGGAAGGAAAGTGATGACCAACCTAGATAGCATATTGAAAAGCAGAGACATTATTTTGCCAACAAAGGTTCGTCTAGTCAAAGCTATGGTTTTTCCAGTGGTCATGTACGGATGTGAGAGTTGGACTGTGAAGAAGGCTGAGCACCGGAGAATTGATGCTTTTGAACTGTGGTGTTGGAGAAGACTCTTGAGAGTCCCTTGGACTGCAAGGAGATCCAACCAGTCCATTCTCAAGGAGATCAGCCCTGGGATTTCTTTGGAAGGAATGATGCTGAAGCTGAAACTCCAGTACTTTGGCCACCTCATGCGAAGAGTTGACTCATTGTAAAAGACTCTGATGCTGGGAGGGATTGGGGGCAAGAGGAGAAGGGGACGACAGAGGGTGAGATGGCTGGATGGCATCGCTGACTCGATGAACATGAGTCTCAGTGAACTCCAGGAGTTGGTGATGGGCAGGGAGGCCTGGTGTGCTGCGATTCATGGGGTCGCAAAGAGTCGGACACGACTGAGCGACTGATCTGATCTGATCTGATGGGACCAGATGCCATGATCTTAATTTTTAAACATGGAGTTTTAAGCCAGCTTTCTCACTTTCCTCTTTCACTTTCATCAAGAGGCTCTTTATTTCCTCTTCAATTTGCCATAAGGGTGGTATCATCTGCCTATATGAGGTTGCTGATATTTCTCCTGGCAATCTTGATTCTAACTTGTGACTCATCCAGCCTGGCATTTCACATGATGTACTCTGCATGTAAGTTAAATAAGCCACAGGAAGAGAACTGGTCAAACGGGAGCAAGGGGAGCTGAGAGACGGGGAGATGGAACTCTGATGATGTTTAATACTCTGAAGCTAGATCCAACTTTTGAGCTTCAAGCTACAGCAGCCAATCATTTATACCTTTGATTTACCCATGCTAGGATAGATTTCTATGATTTGCAACCTGATTAACATGGTTGGTATCTACATTCTTCAATCTTTGAAAACAGTAAAGAACAAAAGTGGCAAAGGCAAGCTTCACTATCTCTGGGGGTCTTTTGTGTTCTAATAAGGAAGCTTCAAATGCTTGAGCCCTGAGTAGAGAGCCCTTGGCCAAGATACTCAAAATAACATGTAGTTTTAATCAGTGCTATGTAAACAACTTAATCCAAGAAGGAAAAAGAAAAACCATTGACCCAAATAGAATATTGGTAATTCTGAATAAGTGCTACAAATGCTTATAAAAGAATGTTAAGATGCCTAATTGCTGAATAAATGAAATATAAATATCCATTTTGTTACTTGGAGAGTTCTTTAATATGTAATGGGGAAAACGGTGTATTGAATGCACTGTAAGCAATAAATGCCTGTTTCCTTTTCTAAAACAAATCAATTCTTGAAACCATTAACCAGCATTTAAATGTAACTCTATTTTTTCCCCATTTATTTCTCCCTTTTGAATCTTTCTCATTAGTGGAAGGAAATAGGTTTATCCAGGAGATAGAACAGCATGGTGGAATGAGCGTGGAGTGGAGTGGGATTTGGAGCCTGAAGCCTTGCCTTTTAACCCCAGCTCTGCCAATTACTAGTTCTGTGACCTTGGGTAAGTGTCTAAATCTTACCTGGGTTCCAGGTGTAGCAAGAGACTACTGTCAGGAATCTCTTACCCACATCGGAGAGTCGTAGTGATAAAAACCTTTTAGGGCAGCGTCTCTCAGTCTTTATTGGTCATAGGAATTCCCTGGGGACTTCCAAATTTCACAAGACCTTTGCAGATTCTTGTTGTGTTTGGAGTGGAATCCAAGATCTGCATTTTGAATAAGCTCCCAGTGATGTTGATGTGGCTGCCTTCACACCTTGGGGTAACAAGGTAGAGGGTAACTTCCAGGCTCACAATGATTTTCCTCTTCTAGAAACTGCCCTGGATTTTAGTGATGGGCTATTAATAGTTGCTCTTATACCCGCTTGCCATAGCTGTATCCCCATAGCTTATACCCCCTTGCCACCTCTACTACATTAGAGGTGATTTCTGACCCAACCAGGATCAAAAGGTCGCATCCGCAAATCTGGTTTTGAACAGACAACCAGAGTTGGGACATTCACTCACTTGCTCATTCATTCAGCAGTTCTTTTCAAATTCTCTCTATGCCAGATACTCTAACAAGCAGTAGAGATATACTAGTTCAATAAAGCAGGTCTCTGGCCTCACAGAGCATTCATGATAGTACTGTACAAGATAATTTCAGATAAGCTAAGTGCTTTGAAGTGATTGGAGAATTTCAAGGGTTGCAGGGGACCTACTTTAAACAGGGGTGCTAGGGAAAGCCAAGGTCTTGCTTCCCTTTCTACAGTGACCTTGGCAGACACATGTTGAATACAAATGAAAAAACATAACCAATGAAAGAAGGCTGGGTCCCTGGTGATTGTGTGCAGGAGAGCCACTCTCCCCTGAAGACTAATTGAGCTATGATGAGAATGAAAAAGAAACTTTTATTGCATTAAACCACTGAGATTTCAGGATTTATCTATTATAGAAGCTAGCACTTCTTATCATACATGCATAAATTATTGAACTCTTTCTGAGAGTCTAAAAGTTGCCATTTTTTTCACTTATATTTGCTAGAGCTATTCTCTACTGGGCCTCCCTGGTGGCTCAGTGGTAAAGATCCACCTGCCAATGCAGGAGATGCCGGAGACACAGATTCAATCCCTGGGTCAGGAAGATCCCCTGGAGAAGGAAATGGCAAGCCGCTCCAGTATTCTTACCTGCGGAATACCAAGGACAGAGGAACCTGGCGGGCTACAGTCCATGTGGTCACAAAAGAGTTGGACACAACTTAGTTACTAAACAACGACACCAAAATTCTCTACTACTTGAAAGAATCTTAATGGATACACTTTCTGTGAATCTGATGAGCTAATAGTATAAATTGTTGGACATCTGTGAAGAATGATAACTGTAAACTGGTTTTTCTGAAATGTATCCACTTTCTGGATATATTATTAGGGAAAACAATTGTTTAAAAAGGATTGACATAGTGAGGTCAATTTTTTTCTTGGTCATTTCTATCTTAAAATTCTTGTTCAGACCTTTATAAAATCAACTCACTAAATTGAAGTGGATAGAACTAAGGAAGCAATTGTAAAGTTTATGATTTTCCCTTGAAACATAAGTGCTTAGATTTTAAAAGAGTCCTTGGTGGCACAATGATATTAACATTTAAATTTGCCACATTTCTTCTTATGGGCTATCAACAGGCAGTAAACCTGGCATCTCTTAGAGATGAATTTCCCCAAAGGATGTCCGTCTTACATACTGCATCCTCAGAGGGATATTTTCTTCCTTGGCTACTGGTCCCAAGCACATATTGCCGGTCACCTCACTAGCCTTTCTCTTCTCCTCCTCTAATCTTTACTCATGCTAGGAAGGCAGAGAAAAGCTGTTTCTTAAGACTACTTGCTACAACCATATCTCAGTCTCCTAAGACTTATGGCTGGATCACACTTGAGGACAAGACAGATAGGATCAGAGAGGAATGATTCAAGAGGCCAACACTGGGGACTCGGCTTTCTTCCTATGGCTTTCATTAATGTTTATATCCCCGGACTTGAGGTTTTCTTTGTGACTTTGTGTTCTCAGTGAAAATTTAGCAGTAAATGACTTATATCATATGAGCTTATTGGAGTCTGCATGTGGCAACAGCAGTGTATGAATTCAAAACTCCTATCCTTTGAGCCATCAAAATGAAGTCTTCTCCAGCCAGGGGTCAAGTCGTGTGTGTGTGTGTGTGTGTGTGTGTGTGTGTGTGTGTGTGTGTGTTTGTACACAGAGCCTGCAGGTTTCCATGGAACCAGACTCGTGATGAGGAGGAAAAGATGGGCCTCCCCAGGACACCTTTGAATAAGGATGTCAACATTCCTTTCTATATGGCTTTAAAGTCTTTGGTTACTTCAGCAACAAAGGTTCAGTTCAGTTCAGTCACTCAGTCGTGTCCGACTCTTTTAACCCCATGGACTGCAGCATGAAAGACCTCCCTGTCCATCACCAACTCCCGGAGCCTGCTCAAACTTATGTCCATTGAGTGAGTGATGCCATGCAACCATCTCATCCTCTGTCATCCCCTTCTCTTCCAGCCTTCAATCTTTTCCAGCATCAGGGTCCTTTCCAAGGAATCAGTTCTTTGCATCAGGTGGCCAAAATATTGGAGTTTCAGCTTCAGCATCAGTCCTTCCAGTGAACACTCAGGACTGATTTCCTTTAGGATTGATTGGTTGGATCTCCTTGCAGTCCAAGGGACTCTCAAGAGTCTTCTCCAACACCACAGTTCAAAAGCATTAACTCTTTGATGCTCAACTTTCTTTACAGTTCAACTCTCACATCCATACATGACTACTGGAAAAATCATAGCTTTGACTAGACAGATCTTTGTCAGCAAAGTAATGTCTCTGCTTTTTAACATGCTGTCTAGGTTGGTCATAGCTTTTCTTCTAAGGAGAAATTCTTTTAATTTCATGGCTACAGTCACCACTGCAGTGATTCTGGAGCCCAAGAAAATAAAGTCTGTCACTGTTTCCATTGTTTCCCCATCTATTTGCTATGAAGTGATGGGACTGGATGCCATGATCTTAGTTTTTTGAATGTTGAGTTTCAAGCCAACTTTTTCACTCTCCTCTTTCACTTTCAAGAGGCTTTTCAGTTCATCTTCACTTTGTGCCATAAGGGTGGTGTCATCTGCATATATGGGGTTTTTGATACTTCTTCCAGCAATCTTGATTCCAGCTTGTGCTTCAAGTGTGAAGTCAAGTGGGCCTTAGGAAGCATCACTAGGAACAAAGCTAGTGGAGGTGATGGAATTCCAGGTGAGCTGTTTCAAATCCTAAAAGATGATACTGTTAAAATGCTGCACTCAATATGCCAGCAACAAAGGTTAGTCTTCACATCATTGCTCGCTCATTGATCAGAAGTGGAACTGTAAAAATAGGGGAAACTGGGGACACAGGAAAATATACATAAATATAGAAACCCAGAGACAGATTTTAAAAGATACATGGCAAGTGAATACTCAGGAGCCTAGAGAGCCTCATCCATCCATCACCCACCCATCTACCCGTCCACCAGTCCATCTATCCATCCACACACCCACACATCCATTCATCCATCGAAGCAATAAATAAGCTGAGCACCTCCTATTTATCAAGCACTGGTTATGCTCAACATTGTGTGTGCGTTAGTCACTCAGTCGTGTCCGACTCTTTGCGATCCCACAGACTGTAGCCTGCCAGGCTTCCCTGTCCATGGAATTCTCCAGGCAAGAGTACTGGAGTGGATTCCCATTCCCTGCTCCATAGGAACTTCCCAACCCAGGGATCGAATCCCAGTCTCCTGCATCGCAGGCAGATTCTTTACCGTTTGAGCTACAGGGAAGTCCTGCTCAACGTTGAAGGTACACAAAGACGGAAACGGAAGTCTAAATTGGAGGTGGTTATAGCCGATGATGGCTCAGACGGTAAAGCGTCTGCCTGCAATACGGGAGACCCGCGTTCGATTCCTGGGTTGGAAGATCCCCTGGAGAAGGAAATGGCAATCCACTCCAGCACTCTTGCCTGGAAAATCCCATGGACGGAGGAGCCTGATAGGCTACAGTCCGTGGGGTCGCAAAGAGTCGGACACAACTGAGCGACTTCACTTTCACCACTTCACTTTTCATAACCGATATGCCCTGAAAGGGCTCCCGCGAAGCTGGAACACACGGTTTGGGCACTTCGGGAAGATGCGTGAAGTGAACGCCACACCGTCGCACAGGTGATGGTGGGAGAAACCTGCATACCATAGAGATGCCGAGACCTCCGAGCATCCTAGAGAGGCCGGAAGTGGCTCCAGGAGGCTGGTCCGACGGCTCAGGCGCCGAGCGGGGGAGGCGGTGGGGAGAGGGAGGGGCCTGAGTCGCCTCACCTCGCGCTATCCCGGCGTCGCCGTGGTCTTCTATCTCTGTGAGTGGCCCCGGGTAGGGAGGGTCGCCCCTCCGCCGGGACCCAGGCGCGGGTCCTAGACTGAGTCCTAGACTTGGTTCTCCCATCAGTTCCCTGTGTGACCCTGGCGGGGACGCCTGGGCTTGCATGCGCCTCGGGATCCAGCGGAGGACGACCTTGTCGGCCGCTACCTGCGTGTCGTGGCGGCCCAGGTGGGACGAGCCCCGTGGCCGCTGGTACGGGGCGCGGTCGTGAGTGATGGCCGACCTGAGTTCATCCCACTTCCCCTCGGATTTCAAGCAGCGGGGCTCAGCGTCTCTTTCTAGGATCGTTGCGAAGGTCTCAAGCACCGGCTAGCTTCTGGTTTTCGTCTTCTTTTTGAAAAAGATGGCAGGCCCCAAGCTCAGAACTTTCAACAGGCATCTGTGTCAAGCTAGACTCCATTCACTTTTTTTTATTTTATATTATAATCTTTGTGGGGGAAAGATTACTTTGTCTTGATGACAGATGATTCTGGTTTTCCATTTAAGTGGCCGTGTAAGGTTCCCATTTAAAATGAAGGTATTTATTGCTAAAAGATAAGGAGTTTTAAATAAAACAGTAAGTACTAGTACCAGAGATAGGGCTGCTCTGGTGGCTCAGTGGTAAAGAATCTGCCTGCTAATGCAAAAGACACCAGTTCGATCCCTGGGTCAGAAAGAGCCCCCAGAGTAAGAAATGGCAACCCACACCAGTAATCTTGTCTGGAAAATCCCATGGACAGAGGAGCCTGGCGGGCTACAGTCCATGGGGTCGCAAAGAGCCACACACCATTTAGCAACTAAGCAGCAACAAAGTATCCGAGATACCAGGTGTGACAGAAACTATGAAGGTGATAAGTGAATGACACTGCGTTGTTCCCAACCCAGCTGGGTCCTCCTACTCTGATCTGTCTTCAAGTCCTTGCTCCAACTCAGCCTGTCACCTGCATAATTTGTGGGCCAGTTTTTTGTTTTGTTTGTTTTAGATGCTTTTCCTTTCAACTTGACTAGGGTAAAAATGACGTGTGGCGTTGTGTGATTTTAAGATGCACAACTTGGTGACCTGATACGCATATATATTGTGAAATGATAAGCACAGTGAGGTCAGTTAACATCTCTATCACCTCACAGAATTATGATAGTTTTCTTTGTGTGTGGTCAACACTTGAAAGATTTACTCTCGCCTGGCGCGCGGGAAGATGGCGGCATCCAGGTGGGGGTCTTGAGATCAGATCTGCGTGGAGTTGGCATCTGGGCCAGCAAGGCGGGGCCTGGCTCACCCTGGGCGGTTCGGCCTTGGGAGCTGCGGGGTCCCAAAGTGGGGAGGGGGAGAAAAGATCTACTCGCCTAGCAGCTTTCAAGCCTGTAATACGGTAATACTACATATGGCCCCCATGCTGTGCATTTGATCCCCAGAACTCAATTATGTCTTGTAACTAGAAGCTTATACCCTTTGAAAAGCATCTCCTCATTTCCCGCATCCCCCACCCCCTGGCAACCGCCGTCCTACTCTTTGTTTCTATGAGATCAGCTCTTTTAGAGTCGGTGTAATCGGGATCACCCCAGTATTTGTCTGTGACTTATTTCACTTAGCATAATGCCCTCAAGGTCAATTGGTACTGTCACTAATGGTAGGATTTCCTTCCCTTTTTGAGTGGCTGAATAGTATTCCACTGTGTGTGTGTTTGTGTGTGTATACATCACATTTTCCTTATCCATTCATCCTTTAATGGGCACTTAGGTTGTTTCCATGACTCAGCAATTTGAATAATGCTGCAGTGAATATGGCGGCGCAGATACCTTTTGGAGATAGTGATTTCCTTTACTTTGGATATATATATATATATGGGTAGGCAAGGTTCTTGACCTCTGAGTCTTTTTCTCATATCAGAAAAGCTGAGGATAATAATTACCTCAGAAGACTGTTCTGAGGCTTCAGTGGTTAACCTTAAGCCCCTCGCCCATAATACTAAATGCTGACATAGTTGCTATTTTCATTTTAGCAAGGAGGAAACAGGATCCGAGAGGTTCAGTGACTTTCCCAGGGTCACACAGGGAATTGATGGGAGAACCAAGTCTAGGACTCAGATTTTCTGATTTATAACCTAAAAAGCTTAACCCTGCCTCCCCACTACCTCTTGCCTCTCGGGAGGGGATGGGGCACCTCCTGCCTGCCCTTCTGGAAATTGGAAGGGCCCATTTGACATTGCAGAATGTGTTAGCTGTGAAAGCCCCCACGGGACTCAGGTCACCATAGACTTGGCTGCTTCAGGTCAGGGACTCTGCACAGCCCTGAGTGCTTGATGTGGGTGAGGTGTAGGCTGTAGAATCAGATGCATCTGGGTGCCAGTAGATACAGCCTCCTGCTGTCCCAACTACTGACCTGGCCATAGTAAATGGGGTTTACCAATTAGTACTTGCCTCAGAGGGTTGTTAGCAGCATCAAGGGAAATGATTTGTGGAGAAGGTCTAGCGGGGTGCTCAGCACACAGTAAGTGATTAATGAATGACAGATGACAGTACTTTGATATGTTTTAAGTGGCAGGCATGCTGACCTAGAGGGGAGGAAGTACAAGTACAGTGCTTGCAGGTAAAACAGCAAAGGGCATTTGAAAGGTTGCAGAGTACAAACCGTGTTTGGATTTACCAGGTCTCAATTCAGTTCAGTTCAGTTCAGTCGCTCAGTCGTGTCTGACTCTTTGGGACCCCATGAATTGCAGCACGCCAGGCCTCCCTGTCCATCACCAACTCCCGGAGTTCACTCAGACTCATGTCCATCGAGTCAGTGATGCCAACCAGCCATCTCATCCTCTGTCGTTCCCTTCTCCTCCTGCCCCCAATCCCTCCCAGCATCAGAATCTTTTCAATGAGTCAACTCTTCACGTGAGGTGGCCACAGTACTGGAGTTTCAGCTTTAGCATCATTCTTTCCAAAGAACACCCAGGACTGATCTCCTTGAGAATGGACTGGTTGGACCTCCTTGCAGTCCAAGGGACTCTCAACAGTCTTCTCCAACACAACAGTTCAAAAGTATCAATTCTTCAGCGCTCAGCTTTCTTCACAGTCCAACTCTCACATCCATACATGACCACTGGAAAAAACCATAGCCTTGACTAGACGGACCTTCGTTGGCAAAATAATGTCTCTGCTTTTCAATATGCTATCTAGGTTGGTCATAACTTTCCTTCCAAGGAGTAAGCGTCTTCTAATTTCATGGCTGCAGTCACCATCTGCAGTGATTTTGGAGCCCAGAAAAAGAAAGTCTGACACTGTTTCCACTGTTTCCCCATCTATTTCCCATGAAGTGATGGGACCGGATGCCATGATCTTCGTTTTCTGAATGTTGAGCTTTAAGCCAACTTTTTCACTCTCCTCTTTCACTTTCCTCAAGAGGCTTTTTAGTTCCTCTTCACTTTCTGCCATAAGGGTGGTGTCATCTGCATATCTGCATATCTGAGGTTATTGATATTTCTCCCGGCAATCTTGATTCCAGCTTGTGCTTCTTCCAGTCCAGCGTTTCTCATGATGTACTCTGCATAGAAGTTAAATAAGCAGGGTGTCAATATACAGCCTTGATGTACTCCTTTTCCTATTTGGAACCAGTCTGTTGTTCCATGTCCAGTTCTGACCGTTGCTTCCTGACCTGCATATAGGTTTCTCAAGAGGGAGGTCAGGTGGTCTGGTATTCCCACCTCTTGAGGAATTTTCCACAGTTTATTGTGATCCACACAGTCAAAGGCTTTGGCATAGTCAATAAAGCAAAAATAGATGTTTTTCTGGAACTCTCTTGCTTTTTCCATGATCCAGTGGATGTTGGCAATTTGATCTCTGGTTCCTCTGCCTTTACTAAAACCAGCTTGAACATCTGGAAGTTCACGGTTCACGTATTGCTGAAGCCTGGCTTGGAGAGTTTTGAGCATTACTTTGCTAGCGTGTGAGAGGAGTGCAATTGTGCAGTAGTTTGAGCATTCTTTGGCATTGCCTTTCTTTGGGATTGGAATGAAAACTGACCTTTTCCAGTCCTGTGGCCACTGCTGAGTTTTCCAAATTTGCTGGCATATTGAGTACAGCACTTTCACAGCATCATCTTTCAGGATTTGAAGTAGCTCAACTGGAATTCCATCACCTCCACTAGCTTTGTTCATAGTGACACTTTCTAAGGCCCACTTGACTTCACATTCCAGGATGTCTGGCTCTAGGTGAGTGATCACACCTTCGTGATTATCTTGGTCATGAAGGTCTTTTTTATACAGTTCGTTTGTGTATTCCTGCCACCTCTTCTTAATATCTTCTATTTCTGTTAGGTCCATACCATTTTTGTCCTTTATCAAGCCCATCTTTGCATGAAATGTTCCCTTGGTATCTCTAATTTTCTTGAAGAGATCTCTAGTCTTTCCCATTCTGTTGTTTTCCTCTATTTCTTTGCATTGGTTTCTGAGGAAGGCTTTCTTATCTCTCCTTACTATTCTTTGGAACTCTGCATTCAGATGCTTATATCTTTCCTTTTCTCCTTTGCTTTTCACTTCTCTTCTTTTCACAGCTATTTGTAAGGCCTCCCCAGACAGCCATTTTGCTTTTTTGCATTTCTTTTCCGTGGGGATGGTCTTGATCCCTGTCTCCTGTACAGTGTCATGAACCTCCGTCCATAGTTCATCAGGCACTCTATCTATCAGATCTAGGCCCTTAAATCTATTTCTCATTTCCACTGTATAATCATAAGGGATTTGATTTAGGTCATACCTGAATGGTCTAGTGGTTTTCCCTACTTTCTTCAGTTTAAGTCTGAATTTGTCAATAAGGAGTTCATGATCTGAGCCACAGTCAGCTCCCAGTCTCGTTTTTGCTGACTGTATAGAGCTTCTCTATCTTTGGCTGCAAAGAATATGATCACTCTGATTTTGGTGTTGACCATCTGGTGATGTCTATGTGTAGAGTCTTCTCTTGTGTTGTTGGAAGAGGGTGTTTGCTATGACCAGTGCGTTCTGTTGGCAAAACTCTATTAGCCTTTGCCCTGCTTCATTCTGTATTCCAAGGCCAAATTTGCCTGTTACTCCAGGTGTTTCTTGACTTCCTACTTTTGCATTCCAGTCCCCTATAATGAAAAGGACATTTTTTGGGTGTTAGTTCTAAAAGGTCTTGTAGGTCTTCATAGAACCATTCAACGTCAGCTTCTTCAGCATTACTGGTTGGGGCATAGACTTGGATTACTGTGATATTGAATGGTTTGCCTTGGAAACAAACAGAGATCATTCTGTCGTTTTTGAGATTGCGTCCAAGTACTGCATTTTGGACTCTTTTGTTGACCATGATGGCTACTCCGTTTCTTCTAAGGGATTCCTGCCCGCAGTAATACATATAATGGACCAGGTCTAGGATCTGTCAAATATTCCTCATTCCTGCTGACATTCTTAGAGAAATGGCTTAGGTTTGCATGGAGTTAATACAATAGTTTGGGAAGCAGTTGGAAAATACCAATTATAAAACTTGGTGATTAACTTATAAGTATCAGGAATAACTGCAAGACTGCAAGGATCTTTTGTGCAACAAATATCTAGGCAAAAGGAGTTTGAGTGGGTATCTGGACAAGAAGATCAGGTGATAGAATTAACTTCCCTGCCACTGCCAGTAAAACTCAAAACTGCACAAATACCCCTATTTGGCATGATTGTGTCAACTTTCCCCTTAATGCTGTGCGGTTAATTTTCTTCGCAGATGTGTTTGGCCTTTTAGGTTTTACACCTCAGTTCCCTTTTGCCTGTATCAGGGTGACTCTCCTTATTGTCTGTAACTACTTGTTCATCATTATGGCTCTAACTGCTTTGTATTAAACACAGATAACTTTCAGATCATGTGTGGAATTTGAGCAGCACCATTTCTAAACCTTCTAGCCTCAGTACACTTTCCTGGTCTCAGTACAGTAAGAACACAGTTAATTTTGCCTCCATTCAGTACCTGGCAGTAATTTAAAACACGCCATCATAGGGTTAAACTACCTGGATATATTTTTATCTTCCTTTAAAGTAAATACAGTAAATTTTTCTTTATGAAAGCTGTCTTCAGTTCTGCTCGCCGTACTCCAGTAGCGCCTTGATTTGTATGTTGCATTTTAATACCAGAGGGTCAGTAGCATCATCCTCTTGAACCCTGGGGATGAAGGAACTGTGTGCATAAGCTGAGGTTCTTATTACTGATCCTTCGCATTTAATTAGGTCTTTGTAAATCTGAAGTACTCCTAGTCATTTTTATGAGTTTCTTCTCATGACTTCCCTGTGAGATGTCAACTTTATTACCCTCGTTCTATCTTAGTATTATCAAGGGGTCAGGCGGACTTTAAATTTCATTTTTTCTTGTTTATAATTAAGATTCCTTTTTTTTTTTTTTTTTTTGGATCGTGTACTTAACCATAACCTGTATCAGCTAAAATGACTCCTCAGAATAAATGTGACCCTCCCCCCCAACCCAGAAGGAAGCAATTACTGAACAAAGCCACATTTTGGAAGAGCCTTAAAGCAATTGAGATTATAAACAGTGGTCTGAGTGCCCAGCCCTGGAAAGAATCAGATGGAAACTAGTAAAGCAGCCACCATGAAATATAAAAACTCAGGCAGCTGTTTGAAGGAAAACCACGCAGACCCTCTTTTCTCCCTTGTGGCTTAGTGTTCATGGGAATTTCTTTTGGTTTCCTGCGAAATGTGTTTGCTGTGATTTTTCTGTGCTCGCCGATGCAGGCAGCTGGAAAAGGAGGAGGTGGCTTCTGGGTGGCATCACTAATGGCTGGTCATCCATGAAGGTTTCACCAGCCGGGTGGATAGGCTTCCCTCATTGCCATTTGTCTTGCTAACTTATTAATCTTTCCTTACTCGTTACCACTCCTCTGACCCTCCAGTTCAAGTCAATTACACAGGTTCTTGCCCCAGATAATTCTGGAATTAGTTGGAAGGTAATGAGGAATAGCGTGAATAGGCCTGACAGGTACTCGGAAGCGTTAATAGTTTGAATTTGTACGTTCCTGGTGTGATTAGTGTGCACTTGAGCCAGGACTGGCCTGCAGTCTTATGACTGGATGGGAATGTGCAATTTTAAAAACAAAGGACATTGATACACACTGCTGTATTTGAAATGGATAACCAACAAGGACCTACCGTATAGCACAGAGAACTCTGCTCAATGTTATGTGGCAGCCTGGATGGGAGGGGAGTTTGGAGAAGAACACGTACGTGTCTGTGGATGGCTGAGTGACTTTGCTGTGCACTTGAAACCATCACAGTGCTGTTAACTGGCTATACTCCAATATAAAAACTTTTTTAAAAAAGGACAATGAGAGATTTGGAAGAATTTCTTTTTCCTTTCCTAAAAAATATTTATTTATTCACTTACTTTCACTGCAGGATCTTTAGTTGCAGCATGGGAACTCTTAGTTGCAGCATGTGGGATCTAGTTCCCTGATCAGGGATCGAACCCGAGCCATCTGCAGTGGGAGCACGGAGTCTGAACCACTGAACCACCAGGGAAGTCCCTGCGAAGAATTTCTGTTGGAAAATTCTTAGCTGGGTTCTTTGAAGCCTTGTCCATTTTCTGATTTCCTTATCGGGGAATTCTTGTGGAGATAGAAAAATATCTTAACCTTTTTTTCCCCCCTCTGGCATCCTCTTAATGAAAACCCTGTAACCAAACAGAACAGTTCTAAAACCTGTAAGTGCGGTTTCGCTTAAGGGCGTCACCGTCCTTAGACTTCACCTGCTGCCCCTGCCTCATGGTGATCTCAGCTGAGCACACTGGCCCTGCCCCTTCATCACCCCTCACCTAGACTCCTGCCAACCTCCAGTCTCTCCCTCCTCCAGGTAAAGCTTAATCTTTGACAAGGACTGAAGTGAGCCCACCGTCCTGGACACCTGCAAAGACTCTGTTGTCTGCAGAATAGAGTGCAGGCTCCCCCGAAGGAATCTTGGTTTCTCTTGGTTTTGCCTTCTACTTTAATTTGCAGAAGCCTGTCTCCTCTAGCATACGCTCTGGAATGCAGGAATTCTGTCACATTTTGCTTTATGTCATTTTCATGCCAGAACTTTTCTTTTTAGGAGCTAAGTTAAATGAAAATGGCAGCACTGATTGGCATACACAATGACGACTCTTGGACACGGCCGGGCCCTGCATAATTTGTGCCCATCATCATTTTACTAAATTGGATGTATTTCACCATGTCCCAAATCATCCATGAATTCTGCAGATACTTGATGGGCATCCTCTGCATCTGAGGTTGTCTGGTGGGGACATGCCAGTGAGAAAGGCTGAAGGTTTTGGTTCTCATGGCACCCAGATTCTGCTGGAAGGAGATCAGTAGTCAGAAAGGAAACAAATACATTTAGGTAATGTGCCATGAAGAAAACAAAGCAGCGTTCAGATAAGGGAGAGCTCTTCAGAAACTACCCTCTGCATCGAGCACTTGAGCAGACCTAAATATTGAGAAAGACGCAGCCTGGCAGGGATCTGGCTTGGCGGTGGTTCACACAGAGGTGAAGCAAGGAGTGCGTGTAGGCCTCAGCACAGATGAGCTTGGCATTATCAAGAGAAGGGAGAAGTTCAGGGGGCTGGAGCGCAGAGTAGAGTCCCAACAAAAGAGTGAGAGGAAGTCAGAGAAGGAGGTTGCCACCAGGTCATGGTGGTGACAGTAAGAAGTCTGGGCTGAAGTGTCAGTGACTGACACCCTTCTGTGTCTGGAAGCAGCATCAGTGATAACAAAGTCATGTGATCATGTTAAGCGTCAGAATGGACCGCAGCAAGTTTTATGGCTGGCTAGTCCAAATCCGAATGGGAGCGTCCTGCACTCAGAAAATAATAGAAACATAAGGTCGCATATTAAGAGGATGCCGGGGCATTCATTCGTGATGGATTTTCCTGTAAGCACAACAATGGCAACTGCTTAGTCAGACCTTGGGACTCCAGCCATCCTTCACATCATTTTGCTCAGTTTTCCTAATTATCTCACCCTCAAGCCACGGAGACAGTCACTTGCTGAATCTTGTCTTCAGCTGTCACACCAACTGATTTCTGCACGAATGATCTGATTAGCTTTGCTGGTGATCAAAGCTTCTTAGTAGAGTTATCCAGAAGAATCTGACAAGCTTTGTGTAATCCTGTACTTCTGAGAGACCTTATCATGATGTGTGGGAATGTAAGAGAAAAATTGAATCCTTAGACTGTGGAACGCGAAGAAAAGGAAATTCAAGAAGTGATATCCATGGAGCACCTACACTACATCAGGCAATTTTTATACATGTTCCCATTCGGTCTCCAGAACCCTGCAAGCTTATTTTTAGTTCTGATGTTTAATGCAGCAACAGCTCAGAGGGATGAACCTGTCCAAATGGTAGCACCCTTGGTTGCTTGCAGTCTCCCTAACTAACCACGCTTCTCAGTTGTCTCCACTTACTTGACTGAATGAGAGAAAGTGTGTGTGTGTGTGTGTGTGTGTGTGTGTGTGTATTTAAATGCATTTGAGGACCTGCGAGCCTCCTGTTCCATTTCTTCTTAAGTGGAAAGAGTTGAGTGGCCCACTTTTTGCTTGTTTTGTCTTGTTTTTGAAAGAAAGGTGTCTTGGAGCCTTGAGAAAATAATAATTAGAATATAATTTTAGCATAGATGTGGAGGGAGGGGGAAGCAAGGTTCCCAAAGGCATTGAGCACACACAGTACTTAGAAGATTTCCTGGGTGGGTGAATATGGTTTGCTACATAAAGGACCTTTTTGTCCTTCCCTTCTTTTTCTACTTTTTTTTTTTTACATAAAAGCCTGTATTAAACTATGCTGCAGTGTGCTGTCTTAAACAAAAGATGTTGGAAATTTGCTTCAGAGTTCTGTCCTTGATTTTTCAGAGGGGGTGGGGGGATGCAGAAAATGACCCTCCCTACCAAATTCGAACAACTTCTTTTCAAAAAGCCTCTAGTGTTTTCCACGGATTAAGAATAATGCTTTCTATTTGGAGAGTGTTTTGTGGTTTTTCAAAGCTCTCCCAGCTACATTATCTTATTTAACCTTCACACTGACCTTGCCAGGCAGTCAGAGCAGATTAGTACTGTTCCTGCTGACACAGGCAGAAATGTTGTGCAGCCCAAGAAGTGACAGGAGGGGGGTGGGCAGGAGTCAGCTAATGTCCCAAAGCCATGACGGGAACCCAGGTCTTAGCTTTTCTTTCTGCTGGAGCACACTGCCTTTTTGTGTCTATTAACCCCAAGTAGGGGACCATCGCTTCTGCAGTTGGGTTAGTAACAGTGATGCATCCTACTTTCTTCATAGGTCCAGTTATCTTTGACTGCCACATATGGATTCCCACAAATCTCCGAAGGAAACAGTCCTCATTACAGGAGGAGGTGGCTATTTTGGTTTCCGGTCAGTGCATCTGTAAAATATGTCCATGGAAGTATTTTACCAGTAGTTGCTGGGAAAAGTATAGCTTTCAACCTACATTAACGCAGTGTAGACTCTTACTTGTTGGTACAGTGTAGACCAGGAATGAACCATGCTGCCCACTGCTCAGATTAGGAAATTGAGAACTATAGATACATTCCACTTGAAGAAAAATCCTTTATAAAGCCATTGAATCGGGGTTGGGAGATAGTCATATCACAAACAAACAATTTAAAATAATGGCTGTTCTTTCACAGTTACATTATCATTCATAAATATTCTGAAGAATAGATGGTGAGTGCTAGAATGGGGGGAGGAGGGGTTTTCTGGTGGCTCAGTGGTAAAGAATCCGCCTGCAATACAGGGAGCTGCAGGAGATGCAGGTTCGACCCCTGGGTCAGGAAGATTCCTTGGAGGAGGGCATGGCAACCCACTCCAGTATTCTTGCCTGGAGAATCCCATGGACAGAGGAGCCTGGTGGGCTACATTCCATGGGGTCACAAAGAGTCAGGCACGACTGAAGTGACCTAGCATGCATGCATGCCTGGAACGGGGGGCTGGGGGAATGTAATATGTGGACACCACCATCTTTGAATATAAAGCCTCTCTCATTGTAATTTAAATAAATGTGAAGATGCTCGTTTTTTAATATTTGCATAAGTAAAACTTGTACCAATGAATGTGTAAAGTGAGGAACTCACAGGATAAACCAAGAAGACTGGGAAAATTATATACTTTTCCAAAGAAAGAGAGAAAGTGAAGTCGCTCAGTCATGTCTGACTCTTTGTGAACCCATGGACTGTAGCCTACCAGGCTCCTCAGTCCATGGAATTTTCCAGGCAAGAGTACTGGAGTGGTTGCCATTTCCTTCTCCAGGGGATCTTCCCAACCCAGGGATCAAACCCAGGTCTCCCACACTGCAGGCAGACCCTTCACTGCCTGAGCCGTACTTTTCCAAGGCATAGCTTAATAGTGATTTGATCTAACTTTTACTCTTTCTTCTTGCAGCCTTGGCTGTGCTCTGAACCAGAAGGGAGTCCGTGTGATTCTGTTTGACATCAGCCGCCCTGCTCAGACCATTCCAGAAGGCATCCGGTTTATACTAGGAGATATCCGCTGTCTCTCTGACATAGAGAACGCCTTCCAGGGTGTCGACGTGGCTTGTGTGTTCCATATCGCGTCTTACGGTATGTCAGGGCGCGAGCAACTGAATCGAAGCCTGATTGAAGAAGTCAACGTGGGGGGCACAGACAACATCCTCCAGGCATGCAGGAGGAGAGGGGTGCCGAGGTTAGTGTACACGAGCACTTTCAACGTCATCTTTGGAGGGCAGGTCATCAGAAATGGAGACGAATCTCTGCCTTACCTGCCCCTTCACCTCCATCCTGATCACTACTCTCGGACCAAATCTATCGCTGAGAAGAAGGTGCTGTCAGCCAATGGTACGGCCCTGGAGAGGGGCGGTGGGGTCTTGAGCACCTGTGCCCTGAGGCCAGCTGGCATCTACGGGCCTGGAGAACAGAGGCACCTCCCCAGGATAGTGAGCTACATAGAGAAGGGCCTGTTCAGGTTTGTGTACGGAGACCCCAAGAGTCTGGTGGAATTTGTCCATGTGGACAACTTGGTGCAGGCTCACATCCTGGCCTCAGAGGCCCTGAAAGCCAACAAGGGCCACATTGCTGCTGGGCAGCCCTACTTCATCTCAGACGGCAGGCCTGTGAACAACTTTGAGTTCTTCCGGCCTCTGGTTGAGGGCCTGGGCTACAAGTTCCCATCCACCCGCCTGCCCCTGACCCTCATCTATTGCTTCGCTTTCCTGACAGAGATGACCCACTTCATCTTGGGGCGACTCTACAACTTCCAGCCCTTCCTCACCCGCACCGAAGTTTACAAAACCGGCGTCACACATTACTTTAGCCTGGAGAAAGCCAGGAAGGAACTGGGGTATGAGGCTCAGCCGTTTGACCTCCAGGAGGCAGTCGAGTGGTTTAAAGCCCATGGTCACGGCAGACGTCCTGGGAGTTGTGACTCCAAGTGTCTTGTTTGGGATGGGCTGGTGATCTTACTCCTGGTTACAGTGGTTCTCGCGTGGCTGCTGCCTTCCATGATTCTGTCGATGTGAAGGAGGAGCTGTACTGAGGTGGTACAGTACACCACTGAAGTTGTTATATATACTGAGGTGGTTTTCAGGAAACACACGTTTTAAAAATAGAGAATAGATACCTGATGTCAACATTTGGATCTTCAAGTTGCTACTTAAGAATAGATTCTTGGGGGACTTCACCCTGGCTGTCCAGTGGTTAAGACTCTGAGTTTTCAGTGCAGGAGGTATGGGTTCGATCTCTGGTTGGAGAATTAAGATCCCATGTGCTACACAGCACAGCCAAAAAAAAAAAAAATTGATTCTTAGATTAAGTCTTCATTTCCTACCTCCTTGCACAGATCCTGAAGGGAGAAAACAGAAACCAGGATAAGTTTGAGATTCAGATCCTTGGGTCTTCCTCCTTCAGACATGGACAGTAGACGTCATTCTGAAACCCATAGAGCTAAACTCCCTCAGATGGGAAATGTCTTACTTGAATTTCTCAGAAGCCAAAAATGTACTTATCTTCATTCCATATGTTCTGCATTGACTTCACAGAGGTTGAAACACTGATATGGGAATGGCAAAATGCTAACAGCTTGCACTTGTGTGATAAACAACAAGTTGAGCTACTTCCCGACAGCCCAAGCCTCTGAGGAGATGGTCACTTTTGCAGGGGAGGCGGTTGCTAGTCACAGTGTATGTTCTAGGAATGAGTTTTTGCCCTTCGTGACATAAAGGTGTTATACCTGTGTGACCACATGGTAATGTTTGATATTGAAATGAATAGACCTTTATCTTACTTCCCAGGATTCTTTGGAGGGTTAAATTGGACCATGTATATAAAGTGCCACTCACCACACTTACAAGCCATTATTTTTATTAATATTATTATTACACATTCCTTATGAGGGTTTTCTTCTGTTTAGAGGTTGCTGTTGCTACTGACCTTTCTGGAATACCTTTGTGACGTGCCCTCAGACTCTAACAAGTGTGCTTAAATATATTCAGTGTTGATAAAAGTTGTGGTCTCCAAGGAGAGATTGAAATCTGGGAAACAGCTAAAAATCTGATGATTGATGAGAATATTCAAGCTAATGATACCATTTGCAATTAAAAAATTAAACATAACTCTCATCTAATAGACTGGTTTTCTTCCTGGGGAGAATTTCCGTTCTCTGAAGGCCTCTTCCAGTGAAGAATATTCTGAACAATGGTGGCATTGTCCGGGCTCCCACGGGGATTGCTGTGGCAGACATTCAAGTTGTACTGTCACATGGGAACTGAAGTGCAGAGAAGACAGCGTCTTCACCCATTCTCTGATTCCAACTACAGAAAGGACAGCATTCCTATGCTGTAAGGACAGATGGCTGTGGAAAGTCATGTTAGATTTGGTCTGAGAGTATTTGTAGGAGGAGGGTGCTGGATGAAGAGGCCCTGGTACATCTTGCCTGGACATTTTGGAAAAAGTGCTCAACTTGATACCAGAGGATCTGCCACCATGAATATCTTGTGTGGTCTTTTAACCAAGTAACTGCAGCCTCTGTAGGGCCTCAGTTGCCTGCCTTGGGAAATAGGAATGTATTTGCCCTTTCTATTAACCCACCTTTGGGTTTTTCAAGTGGCACAATGGTAAAGAATCTGCCTGCCAATACAGGGGACACAAGAGACACAGGTTCAATCCCTGGGTCGGGAAGATCCCTTGGAGTAGGAAATAGCAACTCACTCCAGTATTCTTGCCTGGAGAATTCTATGGACAGAGTAGCCTGGCAGGCTACAGTCCATGGGGTTGCAAACAGACATGACTGAGCGACTGAGTATCCAGTGCATTAACCCACTTACCCACCTCACAGGGTTTGTTCTGAGCATAAAGTAAGATGTAGTGAGTACTTTTAATATATAATTTAATATATAATATATAAATTGCAACATTAAGATGGTGGTGGGATTGTTTTTAGTGAAATATGAGTCTTTTATTTTGCATTTCATGAAGTTAACTTAGTCTGAAGTTAACTTGTCTGACCAAGGCTTCCCTGGTGGCTCAGATGGTAAAGAATCTGCCTGCAATGTGGGCGACCTGGGTTCGATCCCTGGGTCGGGAAGATCCCCTGAAGAAGGGGATGGCAACCGACTTCAGTATTCTTGCCTGGAGAATTCCATGGACAGAGGAGCCTGGCAGGCTACAGTCCCTGGGGTCACAATGAGTCAGACATGACTAAGTGATTAGTACTTTGACTTTTCAACTTGTCTGCGTATCTGCAGCATATCTAACACTCCAGGTGCTAAAGGACAGGTATCTCTGCCCTTTACAGAGTTGCAATCCAGCAGTGACATGGTGTGTCCATGCAGGAAGGTGACTGAGAGGCCAGGTAAGTGCAGTAAAGCATTTTTATTTGTTGTCACTGAGAGGCCTCACAGACTTTGAGAACATTTTTAATGAAGTCCTTCAGAAGAATGGCAGATAGTTCTAAGTTTTCTTATACCAACTATACTGAGCACAGTGGATTTTTCTTGTTTATGTTTTCTACAATGAAGGTATCTAAATGAAATTGATAAATGGGCTTCATTGTCATCTAAATATGAGACATTTGATGTTTTCACAACATTTGACATACTTGTCCAATATCTCCTTGAAACATAATCCATTTACTTTTCATGAACTCGCACTCTTCTGGCCTTTCTCCTTGTTTTTATTGTTACATAACAAATTACCCCCCAAGACATATCATCCTAAAATAACAAATATTACTTCTCAGTTGCTGTGGGCCAGGTATCTGGGTGTGGCCTACCTGGGTAAGCTCTGGTTTAGGGTTTCCTGACGTTGGCTGGCGCTGCAGTCATCAGAAAGCTTGACTGAAGCCAGAGGATCCACTTCCAGGATCATCCATGTTACTGTGGGCAGGAGAACTCAGTTCCTCGGCATGTGAGCATCTCCGTAGGAGTCACTGTGTGACATCCTCATGACATGGCGACTGGCTTCCCCCTCAGAGCAGGCGATTCAAGAAAGCAAAGTGGAAGCTGCAGTGTCTTTCATGACTTGTCCTCAGATGTCACACAGTGCACTCCACACTATGTACGCTTTATACAAGTCAGTCCTTTTCCATGTGGTATTCAGTATGGATAATGGAGGAGGAGTGTTGGGGGTCTCATCTTGGAGGCTGACCTCCACCATCTGACTCATCCTTCCTCTTCCATGAAAGGTAGCCTATATTTACAGCTACATAATTTTCTCAGCCTGCTTCCCCTTGGTAGAATTTGAGGGGGTCCAAGCGAAGAACTGGCTCCTTGAAAAAGACCCTGATGCTGGGAAAGATCGAAGGCAGGAGGGGAAGGGGACAATAGAGGATATGGCTGGATGGCATCAGCAACTCAATGGACATGAGTTTGAGCAAGCTCCAGGAGTAGTTGATGGACAGGGAAGCCTGGTGTGCTGCAGTCCATGGGGTCTCAAAGAGTCAGATACGACTGAGTGAGTGAACTGAACTGAAAGGCCTCTTTCCCTTTTGTAGTGTATCCCTTTCAGTCCTAATTATTGTGAACACTTTATGTGTCTCCTAGGAATCTCACTGCAGTCACTCTATTAGGCCAAAGCTCCACCCACATATTTCTCTGAGATATATTCTATACTGTGGGTTTCTGCTGAGACTGTTGAGGGACAAATGCCCTCAAGCTTCTTAGAAACCTTACTGTTTGAACCAGAGGCACCAGTTTAGGTCTCTAAAGATTAGGTCTCGGAAGATTGTAGCCACCAGCGTGGTCATTGCCACAATCTATGGGCTGCCCTGACTAGCCACCTCCCAAGAGAGGAAACTCTAGGATGTGAAAACCAAGAGGTGGGGTCACTGGAGGCCAAGCTGGAGCCTGCTCCCACACTTCTGCATCTCAGCAGTTTTTCATGATCAGCTTCTTCCGTGCTCAGCACTAGGCCCTTGTCTAATACCACAGTTTCTCCCGAAGTGATCTCATCCAAGCTCTTGGCTTTAATTTCCATCTCTATTCCAAATACATTGATACAATACTAAATTTATAGTTCTAGCCCCACCCATCCAACCACCTCTGCACCTCCAGCTGGATATTTCACAAGCACTTTTCAGTCAACATATCTAACATGAAATTCACAATCCCTCCAAATTCTTACAGGGTTCCTCTCCTTAATAGATGTCACCAATGTTGAATTTCTCATGCCAGAAATCTGGGATAATCTTTGCTCCCAGCTGCCCTTAAGCTGGCACATCCGATCCACCTTTAGCCCTTGAGTTTCCCTTCTGCCCATTCCCAGGGTACAGTTGTCACTGCTCTCCCCTTGGCTCCAGTAACAGCCTCTTTTCTCTTTCATCTGCGTCCACCTCTGTGTCCCTTTAACCCATTCTCCACATGCTAAGCAGAGTGGTCTTATAAAGGTGTAAATCTGTGTCATTTCCCTACTCCAAGCTCTCTGGGTTTAGGTTGAGAATCCTTAATACAACCCAAGAGACTGCCTGATCTGACTCTGCCTGCCTCTCCCTGGGTCATCTCACACCATACTGCCTTCTCTGCCCGGCTACACCAGCTTCTTACAGGGTCCGAGTTCTGAGCTTCTCACACCCCCTCCCCAACTTCCTGACCTGTGTGTTTATTTCATATCTCAGCTTGATTTTCCTCCGGAGGCCTTCCATGATCCTGACAATTTAGGGTTGGCCCTCCAGCCACAAGCCCTCATAGCACCTGCTTCTCTTGTGTAGCCTTCTCACAGCTGTCATAGTTTGAGTCATCATGTGTCGAATGCCTGTAAGTTCCACGAGGGCAGAACTTTTCCTTGCTTACTGTTGTACCCCAACACCTAGCACACTATGGGAATTCAATCATAAGTATTTGTTATAAAAATACTTACTGAATTGATGCCGTTTTTCCTTCCAAGGGTGAATACCCATTTCTTCGCGTACATCGCTTACTGTTTGTAATCTCTTGAAAACTGGGACAATATCCAACCTACAAGAATTGTGTGTCAACTAAGTCAAGAGTAGATGAAGTCTGGTAAATCAGTAAGCTCATTCTCCATATAAATTGCTCGCGCTCCGTCCACATCAGAGCCGAAAAACCAACCACTTAAAAGAACTCAATCTATTATCTGAAAGGCAGCTCCTTTCCTTTCTAAGGTCAGGAGATACTGCAGTTAAGAAATTCCATTATTATAGGGTTCTCAACTTCCCTCCCCTTCCCTCAACTGGGTGGAGCTTCCAAACCTGCATAGAGCTATGAAATGATGCTCAGCCTTGTGCATGGCTGGGGGACGGTGGAGGGGAATCTCCTAGATGCCTGCACATAAGCCACCCAGCACTGCCACCCAAAACACTGCCTCCAAGGAATGGGTGGGCAGTTATCCATAAGCCTGTTGGAGGGTCACACCATGGGACAAAGAGCCCTGTCATGGAACCCAAAGGACATGCCAACACTGCCGGAGTCTGCAGGAAGGAAGAGGGGCCCAGCAGGCCTGTTCAAATCCTGGATTTGCTTAGTGCTGCTCCAGTCGTAGGTGGCAGGGGGTGCCACATTAAGAACCGTAGCAGTTACAGAAGGGCCAATTAACTAATTTGGGCACCAAATTACCTAGGTTATCATATTTCTCAAACTATAGAGTCAGCACAGGGATTCTTTTCAAGAGAAGGTTTTATTGTCCTAAATCACATAATATGCTGATTGTAAGAAGTCCAGTATCACTGTGTCATAGATTTAATTTGTTGGGTCATAACGTTGGGGCATCTTCTACCATGTATTCTTCCAAATCCCTACCAGTTCACTGAGCCTTACAGACAGGTTAGAAGAAATAGCCTACAGAATTCTACTCCTGGCCCCCAACACAGCCATGCACCCTAAAGTTAAGAATGCCCCCTGTTAGCTGGCATGGGAAGCCGACACCAGCAGTTCTTATTGAAATTGTCACTGTTGGCTACCATCATCTCTTGCTGTGGAAGGTGACACCCGCCCCCTCCCATTTCGAAACAAGAAATCCAATCCCAGCCCTTCCTTAGGACTAACCCCACAAGCAAGACCTGGCCAATCAAAAAACTGCCCTCCTTCTGACTGCGGTCATTGGGCCAGAGTGGGCCAATCAGTGTCCTCTTCTCAACTTTCCCCGCGAATGTTCAGCTTTTGCGGAGGTTGCTTCTTTGCAGGGCGGTTGAGGGATTGTTGCTGGGCTTTGGGGCTGCCATGAACTGGCGTACCACAAAGGTGAGACTGAATTCTGACAATGTTTGAGCTCCTGGTTCCAGCTGTGAGTTGAGCACAATAGGGCCATGAAATGCAGAGAGAGGAGGAGGTCCTCAAAGCCAGCCCTGTGTCTTTGCCTCCCGCCCAAGGCTCACCTCTTCCTGGACCGTGCTGTCATGTGAGTCTCAGTATATTTTGTTTTCTGCTTAGTCTTTTGAGTTGGGTTTTTTCTCCGTGAATTGGAAAAGGTCTTGGTTTATAATCTCCACTACCCGATCCTGGGCATAGATGAACATCCTCTGTAGTTTCCAAAGGCACTCACTCTCCATTCTCCTGTGCACCCCCTTCCTTACAAAGAGGGCCTTTTTTTTTTTTTTAGCACCCCACCCCCCACCCCCAGGGAACTGAACATTTGCTGGAGTTCTTCCATAACGGACTAATTTCCTTTTCTAGAATAGCGTGTGTTTGGACTGGGCACATATTTAAACAGTGTTGTTCAAACTCTTTCTCCAGTGGACCACCTTGAATGTTGAACGTGGTCCCCTGGAGAAGGAAATGGCAAACCGCTTCAGTATTCTTGCCTTGAGAACCCCATGAACAGTATGAAAAGGCAAAAAGTATGACACTGAAAAAGAACTCCCCATGTTGGTAGGTGCCCAACATGGTACTAGAGAAGAGTGGAGAAATAACTCCAGAAAAATTAAAGAGAGAGAGTCAAAGTGAAAACAACACCCATTTGTGGATGTGATTGGTGATGGAAGTAAAGTCTGATGCTGTAAAGAGCAATATTGCATAGGAACTTGGAATGTTAGGTCCATGAATCAAGGTAAATTAGAAGTGGTCAAACAGAAGATGGCAAGAGTGAACATTGATATTTTAGGAATCAGTGAACTAAAATGGACTGGAATGCTGCTGCTAAGTTGCTTCAGTCGAGTCTGATTCCATGCAACCCCGTAGACGGCAGCCCACCAGGCTCCTCTGTCCCTGGGATTCTCCTGGCAAGAATACTGGACTGGGTTGCCATTTCCTTCTCCAGGACTGGAATAGTCAAATAATTCATATGACTGTTATATCTACTACTGTGGGCAAGAAACCTTTGGAACAAATGGAGTAGCCCTCATAGTCAACAAAAGAGTCCAAAATGCAGTACTTGGGTGCAGTCTCAAAAATGACAGAATGGTCTCTGTTCATTTTCAAGGCAAATCATTCAATATCATGGTAATCCAAGTCTATGCCCCAACCAGTAATGCTGAAGAAGCTAAAGTTGAATGGTTCTATGAAGACCTACAAGATCTAGAACTAACACCCAAAAAAGATGTCCTTTTCATTATAGGGGACTGGAATGCAAAAGGAGGAAGTCAAGAAACACCTGGAGTAACAGGCAAATTTGGCCTTGGAGTACAAAACAAAGCAGGTCAACAGCTTTGCCAAGAGAACGCACTGGTCATAGCAAACACCCTCTTCCGACAACACAAGAGAAGACTCTACACATGGACATCACCAGATGTCAACACCGAAATCAGATTGATTATATTCTTTGCAGCCAAAGATGGAGAAGCTCTATACCGTCAGCAAAAACAAGACCAGGAGCTGACTGTGGCCCAGATCATGAATTCCTTATTGCAAAATTCAGCCTTAAATTGAAGAAAGCAGGGAAAACTACTAGACCATTCATGTATGACATAAATCAAATCCCTTACAATTATACAGTGGAAGTGAGAAATAGATTCAAGGGATTAGATCTGATAGAGTGCCTGAAGAACTATGGATGGAGGTTCATGACATTGTATGGGAAGCAGTGATCAAGACCATCCCCAAGAAAAAGAAATGCAAAAAGGCAAAATGGCTGTCTAAGGAGGCCTTACAAATAGCTGAAAAAAGAAGAAAAGCAAAAGGCAAAGGAGAAAAGGAAAGATATACTCATTTGAATGCAGAGTTCCAAAGAATAGCAAGGAGAGATAAGAAAGCCTTCCTCAGTGATCAGTGCAAAGAAATAGAGGAAAACAGTAGAATGGGAAAGACTAGAGATCTCTTTAAGAAATTAGAGATACCAAGGGGACATTTCATGCAAAGATGGGCACAATAAAGGAAAGATAAAGATGGGCACAATAAATGGTATGGACCTAACAGATGCAGAAGATAATAATAAGAAGTGGCAAGAATACACAGAAGAACTATACAAAAATGATCTTCATGACCCAGATAACCACAATGGTGTGATCACTCACCTGGAGTCAGACATCCTGGAATGCAAAGTCAAGTGGGCCTTAGAAAGCATCACTACCAGCAAAGCTAGTGTAGGTGATGAAACGCCAGTTGAGCTATTTCAAATCCTAAAGGACGATGCTGTTAAAGTGTTGCACTCAATATACCAGCAAATTTGGAAAACTCAGCAGTGGCCACAGGACTGGAAAAGGTCAGATTTCATTCCAATCCTAAAGAAAGGCAATGCCAAAAAATGTTCAAACTACTGCATAATTGCAGTCCTCTGCACTCATCCATAGAAAAGTAATGCTTAAAATTCTCCAAGTCAGGCTTCAACAGTACGTGAACTGTGAACTTCCAGATGTTCAAGCTGGATTTAGAAAAGGCAGAGGAACCAGAGATCAAATTGCCAACATCCGTTGGATCATAGAAAAAGCACAAGAGTTCCAGAAAACTATCTATTTCTGCTTTATTGACTACGCCAAAGCCTTTGACCGGAGGGGAAATGGGGCTCATAGAAGAACCTTAAACCAAGGTGACCTCCTGCCTCCTTTTTCAACCATAGGCCCCGTGGTCTGTTGACTCACAAGCACGCCACTTCCCAGTGCTGACTCCTCCAGGCCACCTGGAACTCGCTTCCTTTGGCCCAAGGGCTTCTTCTGCGATGTGTCTCTTGGGCCTGGTTACCTGATCTTTTGGGGCACAAAGTAGCTGTTTGCTGTTGAAAATCTAACCAGAAATGGAGTCAACCAGGCCACAGCACCCCTAAATTCTGCAGATTCATACAATGTTACCCAACTCCACACACACGGAAGATACTTCTGTTACTGAACTCAAGTGCAACCATGACCAAGGCAAAATCTAGCTCACCCCAAGAAATCACATTAAACAGAGTGACCTGGGAAAGTGTCTTGCAGCCAACAAGGGGTTGATTTGCAGTAATTTGCAATGTTTATTTTTAACAGATCTGGTTGAAGCATGCAAGTAATTAAAACATTCTTCATTACTAATATGTGGTATTTTCATCCTGGCAAATATTCTAAATATATTTTTCTCTGGTCCTCCAGGGGAGCCATATTACAGATCTAAAAGTAAAATACTTTCTTACCAATACATATTTTTAGTTTGTGTTATGAGAATTGAGTTGCCATGTGCTGTTCACCATCTCTAGGATCTGGTGTCCTGAATAGCTAATAGGGCTCTGAAATGCTGCCCAGTTTTGAAGAGGAATTACTTGTGTTGCTGGGGCAATTGCAACACCCACACTTAAGTTGTCATCATGCAACTTCTTCAGGGTTTTTTTGCTTCTAGGTATGTTTATCACTGGGATAATGATGGATGTAATCCATCACCCTCATTAACTAAGTTATTCAAAGAAGGTCATTCTCACTAGTTAATTGCTACTATTTGTTGAACATTTACTGTGTGTAAGTCTCTCTATATTTCCTAAACTCATGTAATTCTCTCAGTGCTTTAAAAAGTGGGGACTTTTATTATCCCCAGTGTACATGTGAGGAATTGGTGGTGTTGGGAGGTAAAGCATCTGGCCCAGTCACCCAAGTCACTCGACCAGGAAGTGGCAAAGCTTGGATTTGAGACACGTTCACTTGAATCCAGATACCAAACTCTTAAAAATCACAGTTGATTAACAATGTGTTAATTTCTGCTGTACAGCAAAGTGATTCAGTTTTATATATATATATATTCATATTCTTTTCCATTATAGTTTATCACAGGCTGTTGAATATAGTGCTGTGTGCTCTAAGAGTAAGACCTGGTTTATCCATTCTATAGATAATAGTTGACATTTGCTAATCCCAACCTCACAGTCCATCCCTTCTCCACCCCTCTTCTCCTTGTCAACCACAAGTTTGTTCTCTATGTCTGTGAGTCAGTTTCACAGATAAGTTCATTGTCATATTTTAAATTGCATAAATATTTGATATTATTTGCCTTGCTCTTTCTGACTTCACTCAGTATGGTAATCTCTAGTTGCATCCATGTTGCTGCACATGGTGTGATCTGGGGTTTTCTCATGACTGAGTGGTATTCCATCGTGTATATATATGTACTACATCTTCTTTATCCATTCTTCTGTTGATGGACAAGTTGCTTCCATGTCTTGGCTGTTGTGACTAGTGCTGCTGTGAACATAGGGGTGCATGTGTCTTTTTTAATGATAGTTTTGTCTGGATATATGCCCAGGAGTGGGATTGCTGGGTCATATGATAATTTTATTTTTAGTTTTTTTGAGGAACCTCCATACTGTTTTTCCATAGTGGCTGCACCAATTTACATTCCCACCAACAGTGTAGGAGGGTTGTTTTCTCCATACCCTCTCCAGCATTTGTTATTTGTAAGTTTTTTAATGATGGCCATTCTGACTGGTGTGAGGTGGTACCTCTCTGTAGTTTTGATTTGTGTTTCTCTAATGATTAGCAATGTTAAGCATTTTTTCATGTGCCTGTTGACCATCTGTATGTCTTTGGAGAAATGTCTATTTAGTTGTTCCGCCTGTTCTTCAAATGGGTTGCTTGGGTTTTTGTTGTTGTTGCTGCTGTAGAGTTATATGAGCTGTTTGTGTATTTTGGAAATTAAGTGCTTGTTGGTCCTATTGTTTGTGGATATTTTCTCCCATTCTGTAAATTGTGTTTTTGTTTATTTCTTGGCTGTGTCAAAGTTTATAAATTTCATTAGGTCCTATTTGTTTGGTTTTGCTTTTATTTCTATTGTCTTGGGAGACTGACCTAAGAAAATCTTGATACAATTTATGTAAGAGAATATTTTGCCTATATTCTCTTCTAGGATATTTTATGGTGTCATGTCTTATGTTTAAGCCTTTAAACCATTTACAGTTTATTTTTGTCAGATACCAAACTCTTGATGACCATGTCTGAGGTGGCTGTATCATTTTAACATTACACTATACACTTGCCTGGAGAATCCCATGAACGGAGAAGCCTGGTAGGCTGCAGTCCATGGGGTCGCAGAGAGTTGGACACGACTGAAGCGACTTAGCAGCAGCAGCAGCAAGGCCAAACATCGCCTAAACTCCTTTTGCAATTAAAATAAATGGTTGTATTTATTTGCGGCAAAAAAAAGTTACTGTGAATAGTGACTTTTGCTGCACAAACCCTTAATAAGTCATAAGCGAAGCATTATTTTACAGATGAATGTGCTATGTGGTGGGCCTGGGGTGTGTGTGTGTGTGTGTGTGTGTGTGTGTGTGTGTGTGTGTGTGTGTAGGCAGGTTAATCTATTGAATCTCATTTATTTAGTAAAGAGTATGGCATGTTAGAGCCCTAATAATCCACAAGGCATCCTCCAAGAATAAATGACTTGCTCTTGCATCTAATTACCAGCATTGGTCACATTGTACATAACCTAATCTCCTCTCCTCATTGGTATCCGAGAGCAGCGCCTACATATTACTCACTGTTGATTGATATCTGCCTTCCTTGCAATCTCTTACACCATTTTGGACACAGAGCACAGGCCTAATAAATATCTGTCAGAATAATGAAAACACAAAGTCCAAGTTTTAGACATGAGACAGGAGGGAAAGGGGCAGGACGCACATTCTAATCAATATTTTTTTTACTGAAGTGCAGTTGATTTACAGTGTTGTTAATTTCTGTTGTACAGTAAAGTGACTCAGTTATACACATATATATGTTCCTTTTAATATTCTTTTCCAGTATTGCTTATCCCAGGATATTAAATGTACTTCCCTGTGCTGTATAATAGCACCTTGTTGTTTATCCATCCTATATGTAATAATTTGCATCTACTAACCCCAGACTCCCAGTCCATCCTTCTCCCACCCTGTCTTCCCTTTGACAACTGCCAAGTCTGTTCTCTATGTCCATGATTGTTCCATAGATATGTTCATTTGTGTCATAATTTAGATTCCACAAATAAATGATACCATATGTTGTTTGTCTTTCTGACTTCACTTAGTATGATGATCTCTTGGTCCATCCATGTTGCTGCAAAAGGCATTCTTTCATTCATTTTTATGGCTGAGTAATATTAATTCCATTGTGTACTTCCCAGCTGGCTCAGTGGTAAAGAATCTGCCTGCCAATGCAGGAGATGTGGGTTTGATCTTTGGGTTGTTAAGATTCCCTGGAGTAGGAAATGGCAACCTACTCCTGTATTCTTGCCTAGAAAACTCCATGGACAGAAAAGCCTAGTGGGCTGCAGTCCATGGGGTCACAAAAGAGTTGGGCATGACTGAGCAACTGCGCACGCATACGCACAATATTGTATTGTCTGTATGGACCGCATCTTCTTTATCCATTCATCTATCAATGGACCTTTAGGTTTTTCCATGTCTTGGCTGTTGTGAATAGTGCTGCTGTGGACATAGGAGTGTGTGTATCTTTTTGAATTATAGTTTTGTCTGGATATATGCCTAGGAGTGGGATTGCTAGATGGTATGGTAATGTTATTTGTGGTTTTCTGAGGAACCTCCATACTATTTTCCACAGTGGCTTCACCAACTTATATTTCCACCAACAGTATAGGAGGGTTCCCTTTTCTCCACACCCTCTCCAGCATTTGTTATTTATAGATTTTTAATGATGGCTGTTCTGACTGGTGTAAGGTGGTACCTCATTGTGATTTTGATTTGCATTTCTCTAATATCAATGTTGAGCATCTTTTCATGTGTCTCTTGGCCATCTGTATGTCTTCTTTGGAGAAATATTTCTTTAGTTCTTCTGCCCATTTTTTGATTGGGTTCTTTTTCTGTTGTTGAGTTGTATGAGCTGTTGGTATATTTTAAAATTAAGCCTTTGTCTCATTGTTTGGAAATATTTTCCCCCAGTCCATACATTATTTTGTTTATGGTTTCCTTTGCTATGCAAAAGCTTGTAAGGTTAATTAGGTCCATTTGTTTATTTTTATTGCTGTTGTTGTCTTGGGATCAGATCAGATCAGTCGCTCAGTCGTGTCCAACTCTTTGAGACCCCATGAATCACAGCACGCCAGGCCTCCCTGTCCATCACCAACTCCCAGAGTTCACTGAGACTCACGTCCATCAAGTCAGCGATGCCATCCAGCCATCTCATCCTCTGTCGTCCCTTCTCCTCCTGCCCCCAATCCCTCCCAGCATCAGGGTCTTTTCCAATGAATCAACACTTCGCATGAGGAGGCCAAAGTACTGGAGTTTCAGCTTTAGCATCATTCCTTCCAAAGAAATCCCAGGGCTGATCTCCTTTAGAATGGATTGCTTGGATCTCCTTGCAGTCCAAGGCACTCTCAAGAGTCTTCTCCAACACCACAGTTCAAAAGCATCAATTCTTCAGCACTCAGCCTTCTTCACAGTCCAACTCTCACATCCATACATGACCACAGGAAAAACCATAGCTTTGACTAGACGGACCTTTGTTGGCAAAGTAATGTCTCTGCTTTTGAATATGCTATCTAGGTTGGTCATCACTTTCCTTCCAAGGAGTAAGCGTCTTTTAATTTCATGGCTGCAGTCACCATCTGCAGTGATTTTGGAGCCCAGAAAAATAAAGTCTGACACTGTTTCCACTGTTTCCCCATCTATTTGCCATGAAGTGATGGGACCGGATGTCATGATCTTCGTTTTCTGAATGTTGAGCTTTAAGCCAACTTTTTCACTCTCCACTTTCACTTTGATCAAGAGGCTTTTGAGTTCCTCTTCACTTTCTGCCATGAGGGTGTGTCATCTGCATATCTGAGGTTATTGACATTTCTCCCGGCAATCTTGATTCCAGCTTGTGTTTCTTCCAGTCCAGCGTTTCTCATGATGTACTCTGCATAGAAGTTAAATAAACAGGGTGAAAATATACAGCCTTGATGAACTCCTTTTCGTATTTGGAACCAGTCTGTTGTTCCATGTCCAGTTTTAACTGTTGCTTCCTGACCTGCATACAAATTTCTCAAGAGGCAGATCAGGTGGTCTGGTATTCAGATCTCTTTCAGAATTTTCCACAGTTTATTGTGATCCACACAGTCAAAGGCTTTGGCGTAGTCAATAAAGCAGAAATAGATGTTTTTCTGGAACTCTCTTGCTTTTTCGGTGATCCAGCAGATGTTGGCAATTTGATCTCTGGTTCCTCTGCCTTTTCTAAAACCAGCTTGAACATCAGGAAGTTCACGGTTCACATATTGCTGAAGCCTGACTTGGAGAATTTTGAGCATTACTTTACTAGCGTGTGAGATGAGTGCAATTGTGCAGTAGTTTGAGCATTCTTTGGCATTGCCTTTCTTTGGGATTGGAATGAAAACTGACCTTTTTCAGTCCTGTGGCCACTGCTGAGTTTTCCAAATTTGCTGGCATATTGAGTGCAGCAGTTTCACAGCATCGTCATTTAGGATTTGAAATAGCTCAACTGGAATTCCATCACCTCCACTAGCTTTGTTCGTAGTGATGCTTTCTAAGGCCCACTTGACTTCACATTCCAGGATGTCTGGCTTTAGGTCAGTGATCACACCATCGTGATTATCTGGGTCGTGAAGATCTTTTTTGTACTGTTCTTCTGTGTATTCTTGCCACCTCTTCTTAATATCTTCTGCTTCTGTTAGTTCCATACCATTTCTGTCCTTTATTGAGCTCATCTTTGCATGAAATGTTCCTTTGGTATCTCTGATTTTCTTGAAGAGATCCCTAGTCATTCCCATTCTGTTGTTTTTCCTCTATTTCTTTGCATTGATCGCTGAAGAAGGCTTTCTTATCTCTTCTTGCTATTCTTTGGAACTCTGCATTCAGATGTTTACATCTTTCCTTTTCTCCTTTGCTTTTCGCTTCACTTCTTTTCACAGCTATTTGTAAGGCCTCCCCAGACAGCCATTTTGCTTTTTTGCATTTCTTTTCTATGGGAATGGTCTTGATCCCTGTCTCCTGTACAATGTCACGAACCTCATTCCATAGTTCATCAGGCACTCTATCTATCAGATCTAGGCCCTTAAATCTATTTCTTATTTCCACTGTATAATCATAAGGGATTTGATTTAGGTCATACCTGAATGGTCTAGTGGTTTTCCCCAGTTTATTCAATTTAAGTCTGAATTTGGCAATAAGGAGTTCATGGTCTGAGCCACAGTCAGCTCCTGGTCTTGTTTTTGCTGACTGTATAGAGCTTCTCCATCTTTGGCTACAAAGAATATAATCAATCTGATTTCCATCTTGACCATATGGTGATGTCCATGTATAGAGTCTTCTCTTGTGTTGTTGGAAGAGGGTGTTTGTTATGACCAGTGCATTTTCTTGGCAAAACTCTATTAGTCTTTGCCCTGCTTCATTCCGTATTCCAAGGCCAAATTTGCCTGTTACTCCAGGTGTTTCCTGACTTCCTACTTTTGCATTCCAGTCCCCTATAATGAAAAGGACATTTTTTGGGTGTTAGTTCTAAAAGGTCTTGTAGGTCTTCATAGAACCGTTCAACTTCAGCTTCTTCAGCATTACTGGTTGGGGCATAAACTTGGATTACTGTGATATTGAATGGTTTGCCTTGGAAACGAACAGAGATCATTCTGTCGTTTTTGAGATTGCATCCAAGTACTGCATTTCGGACTCTTGTTGACCATGATGGCCACTCCATTTCTTCTGAGGGATTCCTGCCCGCAGTAGTAGATATAATGGTCATCTGAGTTAAATTCACCCATTCTAGTCCATTTCAGTTCGCTGATTCCTAGAATGTCGACATTCACTCTTGCCATCTCTTGTTTGACCACTTCCAATTTGCCTTGATTCATGGACCTGACATTCCAGGTTCCTATGCAATATTGCTCTTTACAGCATCGGACCTTGCTTCTATCACCAGTCACATCCACAACTGGGTATTGTTTTTGCTTTGGCTCCATCTCTTCATTCTTTCTGGAGTTATTTCTCCACTGATCTCCAGTAGCATATTGGGCACCTACTGACCTGGGGAGTTTCTCTCTCAGCATCTTATCATTTTGCCTTTTCATACTGTTCATGGGGTTCTCAAGGCAAGAATACTGAAGTGGTTTGCCATTCCCTTCTCCAGTGGGCCACATTCTGTCAAATCTCTCCACCATGACCCGCCCGTCTTGGGTGGCCCCACACAGCATGGCTTAGTTTCATTGAGTTAGACAAGGCTGTGGTCCTAGTGTGATTAGATTGACTAGTTTTCTGTGAATATGGTTTCAGTGTGTTTGCCCTCTGATGCCCTCTTGCAACACCTACCGTCTTATTTGGCTTTCTCTTACCTTGGACGTGGGGTATCTCTTCACGGCTGCTCCAGCAAAGCGCAGCCATTGCTCCTTATCTTGGACGAGGGGTATCTCCTCACCGCCGCCCTTCCTGACCTTCAATGTGGGATAGCTCCTCTAGGCCCTCCTGCGCCCACACAGCCACAGTCCAGGTAACTCCTCTCGTCGTAGCCCCTGGCCTTGGCCTGGGTTGCTCCTCCCGGCCACCGCCCCTGGCCTCGGGCTTAGGGGCGTGGGGTAGCTCCTCCCGGCAGCCGCCCCTGACCTCGGATGTGGGGTAACTCCTCTCGTCGCCGCCCCTGGCCTTGAGCATGGGTTGCTCCTCCTGGCTGCTGCCCCTGGCCTCGGGCTTAGGGGCGTGGGGTAGCTCCTCCCGGCCGCCACCCCTGACCTCAGACGCTGGGTATCTCCTCTCGGCCACAACCCCTGACCTCGGACGCGGGGTAACTCCTCTTGGCCGCCGCCCTTCGGGCATGGGGTCCTCCCGGCTTCTGCCCCTGACCTCGGACGTGGAGTGGCTCCTCTCAGCCACACTGTGGCGTGCCCGTCGCAGCCGCCACTGACGACCTAAGCAAACCTAAGCACAATTTATGTCAGAATATTTTGCCCATAATCTCTTGTAGTAGTTTTATGGATGGACACACATTATAGATGATGAAAAAGAGACACAGCTGTTGGGGTGCAGTAAAGATTGGCTGGAGAGGACTTCTGGCAGTTTGGTGGTTAAGAACCTGCTCTTCTACTTTAGGGGCACAGGTTCAATCCCTGGTCGGGGAACTAAGATCCTGTATGTCTTGCAGTTCAGTAAAACAAATAAAAAAATAGGCTGAAACCAGGGCAGCTTTGAGAATACTCCGGTCATTGATCTTTAGCTAATTATGTTGTTTTTGTTCAGTCGCTGAGTTGTGTTCAATTCTTTGCGACCCCTTGAACTGCAGCATCCCAGGGTTCTCTGTCCATCACTATCTCCTGGAGTTTACTCAGAGTCATGTCCATTGAGTCAGTGATGCCATCCAACCATCTCATCCTCTGTTGTCCCCTTCTCCTCCTGCCTTCAGTCTTTCCCAGCATCAGGGTCTTTTCCAATGAGTCGATTCTTTGCATCAGGTGGCCAAAGTATTGGAGCCTCAGCTTCAGTCCTTCCAATGAATATTCAGGACTGATTTCCTTTAGGATTGACTGGTTTGACCTCCTTGCAGTCCAATGGACTCTCAAGAGTCTTCTCCAGCACCACAGTTCAAAACCATCAATTCTTTGGCACTCAGCTTTCTTTATGGTTCAAACTCTCACATCCATACATGACTACTGGAAAAAAACATAGCTTTGACTAGATGGACCTTTGTTGGCAAAGTAATGTCTCTGCTTTTTATTTGCTGTCTAGGTTGATCATAGCTTTTCTTCCAAGGAGCAAGCATTTTTTCATTTCATGGCTGCAGTCACCATCTGCAGTGATTTTGGAGCCCAAGAAAAAGTCTGTCACTGTTTCCATTGCTTCCCCATCTATTTGCCATGAAGTGATGGGACCGGATGCCATGATCTTAGTTTTTTTAATGTTGAGTTTTAAGCCAGCTTTTTCACTCTCCTCTTTTCCCCTTCATCAAGAGGCTCTTTAGTTCCTCTTTACTTTCTGCTGTAAGGGTGATATCATCTGCATATCTGAGCCGATTATACCTTCACTGTAATACTAAAATCCACTCCCCCTTACTCTGTGACAGTTCCAAGGCCGACCATAAAAGGCCAAAAAGTGGGCAGTGGCCCAATACCTGGGAAATCCCCACCCTTCCCTGAAATAGCACGAATATGCCTCCCACTCCTTAGCCTATTAAATTACTTAATGCATAAAAACCTACAACATCCACGCCCCAGCCGGCTCTCACTTTGAGATGTCTGCCTTCTGCAGATGGAACGTGTATCTCTCTAAGGAAACTTGCTTCCCCTTTACTGAGGCTCACTCTTGGATTCTTTCTTGCACAAAGTCAAGAACCCTCTCTTGGCAGTCTGACCTAAGGATTCCTGCAGGTCCCAGGATATGACATTTTCCTCTGCTGCAACAGAGAACTTGAATATCTCTGCAACAGAGATATTTAAATTCTCCCATAGAAAGATGAACTTTTCCCAAAGCCCCTCAGGACAGAAGTTTCTCTATGCACTGGGGTGACTTTAGATCTTTGGCCCAAGTGGGTGACAGTGGATCTTTGGTGACAGGTGATCTTGGCCCCCTTCAGTGCACAAGGGACTCACACACTTGTTAGCACTTCCTAAGGCAGGATCCATCTCTAGTTTGCAATGTGACCTCCAGCAAATCTGTCCCTCACCTGTAAGATGGAGATAAAACATTCCCTGCTCATCTCACAGGGCTTCCTAGGTGGTGCTAGTGGTAAAGAACCTGCTTGCCAGTGCAGGAGACATTAAGAGACACACTTTTGATCCCTCGGTTGGGAAGAGCCCCTGGAGGAGGGCGTGGCAACCCACTTCAGTTACTCTTTCCTGGAGAATCCCATGGACAGAGGAGCCTGGCGGACTATGGTCCATAGGGTCACAAAGGATTGGACGTGACTGAAGTGACTTAGCATGGCCATCTCACAGGGATCCTTCAGTGGATGAAATGTCATGGAGGCCCTTTTGTAACCTGTAAAACACTATGCACATAGATCCTTAATTAATAGCGGTCCTTCTGGGAAAGGCAGAAGACTTTGGAGAGGGAGCTGGTGGTATACAGGAGTAGATGTGAGACCTGACAGTTGAGTTTGAGTCATTCAAATAGAATGCTCAGTAAATGATTAGCGATGTCGGACTGAAGCTTCAGTGAGAAGAACTGTCTGATCAGGTGAGGATGGTAGTAGTGAAACTATTTCATTGATTCACTGCTACAAAATCGGTGCTCATTTGGTAACTATGGTTTTAAGTACCTCAGTTCACTGATGTTTTGCATTCTAAACTGAAAATAAAGAGGGGATTTTTTTTAAAGTTGCAGAGTAGATGGCACCATGCTAGAGAAAAAATAATAACCTATGCCTCTCTGCTTTAAATTTCAACTTGTTTAAATGCTCACAGTGGTGTTGAAGACACATGGCTCAGATTGGGGCTCGAACCCAGAGTATTCTAATGGCACTCCTTTCAGATGGTACTCGAACACAGCCACTCTTCAGCTGGGACTCGACCCCACAATCTCCCAACAGAAACTATTTATCTGGTCACAGAATATAATGAAGCTCAGGTTCTTTATCCCACAGCACAGAAGGAATTCACCAAGAAGGAAGAAGTAGTTTTATTAACAACAACAACAACAACAACAACAACAAGACTATCCTATCCAGTCCCTAATAGTGTGTCTTGGTTTTAAAGGTGAAAAGATCATTCTTAATTCTGTGTGCAGAATACTTCTTTTTAGTTTTAAAGGTAGCTGTCTGAATAATCCACCCATGGATTTTTCTTAGAAGTTAAAACTCTTCAGATCTGGGCAACGAACCCTTTTACCAGTGTATCCCCAATTCTGTATATGTAAGTGTTGTATAGAAAATTGGCCTGTAGGCTTCTTTTCTCTCCATAATGTTGCCTTCTACTTCACATTTGTTCTGCTAGTTGTTTCTCACTAAATTGTGCATCGTGGTGATCTACTGATATTTGAATATATTCCTTTCGATGCACAATACTGGATGCTTGGGGCTGGTGCACTGGGACGACCCAGAGGGATGGTATGGGGAGGGAGGAGGGAGGAGGGTTCAGGATGGGGAACACTTGTATACCTGTGGCAGATTCATTTTGATATATGGCAAAACCAATATTGTAAATTTTGTAAAAACAATATTGTAAAGTTAAATAAAATAAAATTAAAAAAAAAAAGAATATATTCCTTATTGGCTGACGGAGGAGGCATGCTGGTGTATGAAATGGTGACTATATGTTCCAGTTTGTCCAGGACAGTTCTGATTTTACGCTTGTCATCCCGTCTTAACTTTTAATTGTTCTCTTTTTTTTTCACTCTCATATGTGTCCCATTTTGTATTTTGAATTGTATAGTCACTCTATGTAAGATGCTTAAGTTATAATAGAAAGGATGACATATTTTCCCATAATATCTGTGTTGTAAGTTGTGAAGTGGTTTTGAGGGGAAAATATCATTTTGAATGTGTATAGTAGAATCTAGTAGGACATCCTAAATTCTGAGTATGCAGCAATATTCTGCCAGCACTGAAGTAATTTTATGAGTGCGTGTTATTGGCCGTCATTTTATGTAATCGGCAGCAGAACACATTTACTGGTGGAAGAGAAGGTAATCCTACATCGGATGGTGTAAAAGTAGACGCTGGTACTCTGTTTCACTGAATGCTGCTAACTAAAAAAAGAAAAGTCACAATGTAAAATATATTTGAAGGAATTCCTCTACTGTGCATTCAAAATAAAGTGAACAAAAATTGGTCAAGCCACGTAGCAAGCCATAATACATTTGAATAAATTCCTATGCCAGTAGCCATTGTGCATATAGAAAAATTAATATCTCAGCCCAATATTGGTACAAATTATGCAGCATAATGATACACTTGAAAGAATTCCAATATCAACCTTGTCATTGCTGTAAAATAAATTTTCGCAGAATACTACAGTATTCAAGCAAAAAGAAAAGCATTTCAATTAACTCAAATGGAACTTGATATTTCAGTAAACATAGCAACCTGAGTCCAAAAGTATTTGTAAAATGCACTTTAAGTGTTTTACTCTTCATTTTCACAGAATGTTAAAAGCCATCTGTGCTGCCTGAGTGTAGGTAATTCTCTTTATAATTGACCATCACTGTGTTAGTAAGTTGAATCAGTAATCACCTCAGACAGTGCATTGTCATTCTCACTGTTACGGTAGTTAAGTCTCGTGATCCCATCGCTGTGTCAAATTTGCGAAAGCCCGGGCCAGCCTGATAGGAACGGGTGTTCAGGTGGCGCTGCCTCCCTGGGGCTCCCCAGGTGTTCTGTGTGCACACCAGAACTTTCCCAACTCTGCTGCAGTCCGTCTGCTCTCCCACTTCCCTGCTCCTCTCCCAAGGTCGTCAGCGCGACTCACCCAGCCCTGAGGGTGGAGTCTGTGAGCTGGGCGGTCTAACTCCTTGGGTGCCTTTCTGCTTCCCACTCTGGGAACACGTGCTGAGCAGCAACATGGCTTCAAAGGAGAAGACTCAGAATGTGAGCTTGGTAGCCCTCAGCCTCGATCTCACCATGGTAATATGGGGCCACTGGATGCGTGACGCTTTGTGAGATGATATTATGGAACATGTCTTATTTATGACCACCATAAGGTAGTTGCACCTAACTCTCTTTAATAGCTGCTTCGTGTTCCGCACTGTAAACCCACCCCTGTTAATTTAGCCATTTCCTTACGGATGCTTGGTCGCGATTGTTTCTAATTTGCCACTTTATCAAACAGCGCAGCCATCAGTTCTCTTGTACACATCTCCCTGGATACACTGGCAAGTGGGTCTCTACAGTGGATCCCTAAAAGCAGGATTGGAACTTTAATAGTTCCAATTTTAATAGTTTCAACTTTAATAGTTCCAACTTTAACAGTTCCAATGTCTGCTGTATCAGACATGCATTTAGCTTCCCATTTGTTAAAAATGAATTCAGAGCAGCTTAAAGTTACAGGGGTTTGTTTTTCTCTCGTAACAGAGAGTCACATAACAGAGGTCTGGGATGGTGATGTCAGGGACTGAGCCCTGGTAGAAGTTTTCCATAAAAATTATATGGAGTTGATGACACCTGGAGGGGGTGCAGATCTTTGGCCACTATTTTTTCTTTGATTATAACTGGAGTGGTCCAACTTCTAGATTTTTGGACATGTAATCATTTTTATTTTAATATAATATTGCCTAGTTTGTCTAGGTTCCCAGGTGTTTATATTAATAGACTTGAATGTCTTTTTTTAATCTCTACTTATGGATGCTCTTTTTTTCTTCTAGTACTGATAAAGTGCTTTCTTTCCTTTTTCCCTTTATATATTTTTTTAGTCTTTTTTAGAGAACTGCTTTATCAATTTTATTTAAGTTCTCTTCATTCTCTATTTCTTCTATATTAATTTTATCTTTTACTTTTGAGGTTTTTTCCCCCTACCTTCTAAGTTAAAAGTTTAACTCATTTATTTTCACTTTTTCTTCTTTTGGAATGAATGCACTTAAAGGTTTGATGTTTTTGAGCGGAAGTTTTTTCCTTTCCTGATAACATAAAAATATTTCAGAAATAGACTGTAAAGTTTTCATGTGTAAGGACTTTGGGGGGATATCTTTATTTTGTGACTTTGTGAAACAGTGAATCTAGACTTCCTACTTTTGCATTCCAGTCCCCTATAATGAAAAGGACATCTTTTGTGGGTGTTAGTTCTAAAAGGTCTTGTAGGTCTTCATAGAACCATTCAACTTCAGCTTCTTCAGCATTACTGGTTGGGGCATAGACTTGGATTACTGTGATATTGAATGGTTTGCCTTGGAAACAAACAGAGATCATTCTGTCGTTTTTGAGATTGCATCTAAGTACTGCATTTTGGACTCTTTTGTTGACCATGATGGCTACTCCATTTCTTCTAAGGGATTCGTGCCTACAGGAGTAGATATAATGGTAATCTGAGTTAAATTCACCCATTCCAGTCCATTTTAGTTCACTGATTCCTAGAATGTCGACATTTACTCTTGCCATCTCCTGTTTGACCACTTCCAATTTGCCTTGATGTCATGGACCTGACATTCCAGGTTCCTATGCAATATTGCTCTTTACAGCATCGGACCTTGCTTCTACCACCAGTCACATCCACAACTGGGTATTGTTTTTTGCTTTGGCTCCATCCCTTCATTCTTTCTGGAGTTATTTCTCCACTGATCTCCAGTAGCATATTGGGCCCCTACTGACCGGGGGAGTTCCTCTTTCAGTATCCTATCATTTTGCCTTTTCATACTGTTCATGGGGTTCTCAAGGCAAGAATACTGAAGTGGTTTGCCATTCCCTTCTCCAGTGGGCCACATTCTGTCAGAACTCTCCACCATGACCCGCCCGTCTTGGGTGGCCCCACACAGCATGGCTTAGTTTCATTGAGTTAGACAAGGCTGTGGTCCTAGTGTGATTAGATTGACTAGTTTTCTGTGATTATTGTTTTGGTATGTCTGCCCTCTGATGCCCTCTTGCAACACCTACCGTTTTACTTGGGTTTCTCTTACCTTGGACGTGGCGTATCTCGTCACGGCTGCTCCAGCAAAGCGTAGCCACTGCTCCTTACCTTGGATGAGGGGTATCTCCTCACCGCTGCCCCTCCTGACCTTGAACATGGAATAGCTCCTCTAGGCCCTCCTGTGCCCTCCTCCTTTTCATTATAGGGGACTGGAATGCAAAAGTAGGAAGTCAAGAAACACCTGGAGTAACAGGAAGATTTGGCCTTGGAATACAGAATGAAGCAGGGCAAAGACTAATAGAGTTTTGCCAAGAAAATGCACTGGTCATAGCAAACACCCTCTTCCAACAACACAAGAGAAGACTCTACACATGGACATCACCAGATGGTCAACACCGAAATCAGATTGATTATATTCTTTGCACCCAAAGATGGAGAAGCGCTATACAGTCAACAAAAACAAGACCAGGAGCTGACTGTGGCTCAGATCATTAACTCCTTATTGCCAAATTCAGACTTAAATTGAAGACAGTAGGGAAAACCACTAGACCATTCAGGTATGATCTAAATCAAATCCCTTATGATTATACAGTGGAAGTGAGAAGTAGATTTAAGGGACTAGATCTGATAGATAGAGTGCCTGATGAACTATGGATGGAGGTTCGTGACATGGTACGGAAGACAGGGATCAAGACCATCCCCATGGAAAAGAAATGCAAAAAAGCAAAATGAATGTCTGAGGAGGCCTTACAGATAGCTGTGAAAAGAAGAGAAGCGAAAAGCAAAGGAGAAAAGGAAAGATATAAGCATCTGAATGCAGAGTTCCAAAGAATAGTAAGGAGAGATAAGAAAGCCTTCCTCAGCAATCAATGGAAAGAAATAGAGGAAAACAACAGAATGGGAAAGACTAGAGATCTCTTCAAGAAAATTAGAGATACCAAGGGAACACTTCATGCAAAGATGGGCTCGATAAAGGACAGAAATGGTATGGACCTAACAGAAGCAGAAGATACTAAGAAGAGGTGTCAGGAATACACAGAAGAACTGTACAAAAAAGATCTTCATGACCAAGATAATCACGATGGTGTGATCACTCACCTAGAGCCAGACATCCTGGAATGTGAGGTCAAGTGGGCCTTAGAAGGCATCACTATGAACAAAGCTAGTGGAGGTGACAGAATTCCAGTTGAGCTATTTCAAATCCTGAAAGATGATGCTGTGAAACTGCTGCACTCAATATGCCAGCAAGTTTGGAAAACTCAGCAGTGGCCACAGGACTGGAAAAGGCCAGTTTTCATTCCAATCCCAAAGAAAGGCAATGCCAAAGAATGCTCAAACTACCGCACAATTGCACTCATCTCACACGTTAGTAAAGTAATGCTCAAAATTCTCCAAGCCAGGCTTCAGCAATACGTGAACTGTGAACATCCAGATGTTCAAGCTGGTTTTAGTAAAGGCAGAGGAACCAGAGATCAAATGGCCAACATCTGCTGGATCATGGAAAAAGCAAGAGCGTTCCAGAAAAACATCTATTTCTGCTTTATTGACTATGCCAAAGCCTTTGACTGTGTGGATCACAATAAACTGTGGAAAATTCTAAAAGAGATGGGAATACCAGACCACCTGACCTGCCTCTTGAGAAACCTATATGCAGGTCAGGAAGCAACAGTTAGAACTGGACATGGAACAACAGACTGGTTCCAAACAGGAAAAGGAGTACGTCAAGGCTGTCTATGTATTGTCACCCTGCTTATTTAACTTCTATGCAGAGTACATCATGAGAAACGCTGGGCTGGAAGAAGCACAAGCTGGAATCAAGATTGCTGGGAGAAATATCAATAACCTCAGATATGCAGATGACACCACCCTGATGGCAGAAAGTGAAGAGGAACTAAAAAGCCTCTTGATGAAAGTGAAAGAGGAGAGTGAAAAAGTTGGCTTAAAGCTCAACATTCAGAAAATGAAGATCATGGCATCTGGTCCCATCACTTCATGGGAAATAGATGGGGAAACAGTGGAAACAGTGTCAGACTTTATTTTTGCGGGGCTCCAAAATCACTGCAGATGGTGACTGCAGCCATGAAATTAAAAGACACTTACTCCTTGGAAGGAAAGTTATGGCCAACCTAGATAGCACATTGAAAAGCAGAGACGTTACTTTGCCAACAAAGGTCCATCTAGTCGAGGCTATGGTTTTTCCTGTGGTCATGTATGGATGTGAGAGTTGGACTGTGAAGAAAGCTGAGTGCCGATGAATTGATGCTTTTGAACTGTGGTGTTGGAGAAGACTCTTGAGAGTCCCTTGGACTTCAAGGAGATCCAACCAGTCCATTCTGAAGGAGATCAGCCCTGGGATTTCTTTGGAAGGAATGATGCTGAAGCTGAAACTCTAGTACTTTGGCCACCTCATGGGAAGAGTTGACTCATTGGAAAAGACTCTGATGCTGGGAGGGATTGGAGGCAGGAGGAGAAGGGGACGACAGAGGATGAGATGGCTGGATGTCATCACTGACTCGATGGACGTGAGTCTGAGTGAACTCCGGGAGTTGGTGATGGGCAGGGAGGCCTGCAGTGCTGCGATTCATGGGGTTGCAAAGAATCGGACACGACTGAGTGACCTAACTCAACTGAACTGAATTTGGACTTGTATTGAAGCAATTAAAATAGTTCATCCTTCCCTGACCCACCACCCCCTATGGCTTGGTGTCCAGTCAAACATTTGTGAATATGCTATGCTTGGGGGAAGCAAGTATCCTCTGTGTACAAATTTCTAGTGTTTGTAGGAGCATATCTGTGCACTTGATCAAACTTGGGACTTACACTATTCAGAGTCTCTGAGCTTTTTTCACTTCCTTTAATAAGAGAGTTCTGAGAGAGGAGTGTGTCCCTCACTGTAATTAGAAATTTGTTTTCTTTCCCAGTCTACTTTATGTTCTTCAGAGCTATGCCATGAAAAGCACAAAAGTGTGTGTCTGTAACACTTTGGGGCAATGTTCTTGTTAGAAATATAAAATGTTGCCCTTAGTGGTACCTACCTTGCATTGTAATTTGTCTAATTTAACAATGCTGCGCCAGCTTAATTTTTATTCATATTTGCCAGGTACATCTTTTTATATAGCTTTTATCTTCTTTCCTTTCTTTTATTTTTTTAAGTTAAATTTTAAAATAGGAAACATGAAAAAGTAATGTAATGGCATCTTCTCACTACCCAGAACTATTAACTGCTAATAATAACTATTTCTTTTAGTCTCAGTCTCCCTCTGGCACTCTCATTCACTCTGATTCCCACCCCCACCCAAACCTTTCCTTCTTCCACCTTTATTTTCCATGGTTATATATTGTTCACTTTATGTGGTCTGCTATGGACCAGAAAGACTGAACATGCCTGGATCTGCTTTTGGTAGAGAAACCCTGCTTTTAAAAAAAAAAAAAAAGTAATTTATTTAGTGTACTGTTTAGGTGCCAATTCTTTTTTTATTTAAGTATAATTGATTTCTAATATTGTGTTAATTTCTTGTGTACAGCAAAGTGACTCAGTAATATATATATACACATATATATACTCTTTTCCATTATGGTTTGTCATAGAATATTGAGTGTAGTTCGCTATGCTATACAGTAAGACATTGTTGTTTATCCACTCTATATATAGTTGTTTGCCTCTGCTAATCCCAAGCTACCATTCCTTCTTTCCCTACCCCTCCTCTCCCTCGGCAACCTCATATTTGTTCTTTTTATCTGTGAGTCTGTCTTTGTTTCCTAGACATGTTGATTTACATTGTATTTTAGATTCCACTTATAAGTGATATCGTGTGGTATTTGTCTTTGTCTGACTTAGTATGATAATCTCTAGGTCCACCCATGTTACTGCAAATGACATCATTTCATTCTTTTTGATGGCTGAGTAGTATTTCATTGTACATATGCATCACATCCTCTTTATCCATTTATCTATCGATGGACATTTTGGTCATTTCCCAGTCATAGCTATTGTAAATAGTGCAGCTCTGAACATAGAGGTGCATGTATCTTGTGGAATTGTAGCTTTGTCTGGATAGATGCACAAGAATGGGATTTCTCTATCAAATAGAAACTCTATTTTTAGTTTTTTGAGGAACCTCTGTACTGTTTTCAGTAGTGGCTGCACCAGCTTACATTCGCACCACCAGCGTAGGAGGGTTCCCTTGTCTCCCTGCCCTCTCTAGCATTTATATGTTTGTACACTTGTTCATAATGGACATCTTGGACTGATGTGAGGTGATGCTTCATTATAGTTTTGCTTTGCATTACTCTGATAACTAGTGTTCTTGAACATCTTTCCACACGGTTTTTGGCCATCTGTATGTCTTTGGAGAAATGTTCACTTAGGTCTTCTGCCCCTTTTTCAATTTTTTGAGTTGTTTTTGTGTTGTTGAGTTGTATGAGCTGGTTCTATAATTTGAAAATTAAGCCCTTGTGGATTGCATCATTTGCAAGTATCTTCTCCCATTCTGTAGGTTTTTTGTTTTTGTTTTATAAATTTTTTAATGGAAGAATAGCTGATTTACAGTGTTGCGCCCGTCTTGGCAATACAGAAAAGTAACTCAGTTATATACATATAGACATTCTTTTTTAAACATCCTTTTCCATTATGGTTTACACAGGATATCAAATAGTTTCCCATGCTATACGGTAAGACTTTGTTGTTTATCCATCCTGTGTAGAATAATTTACATCTGCAGATCCCAAACTCCCAGGCCTTCCCTCCCCTCCCTCCTCCCTCTTGGCACCACAATCTGTTCTTTATGTCTCTGAGTCTGTTTCTGCTTTGTAGATAGATTGATCTGTGCTATTAATATATTAGACTCCACATATAAGTGATATCATATAGTCTTTGTCTCTCTCTTTATGACTTCATCTAGTATGATAATCTTTAGTTGCATCCATGTGCCTGCAAATGACATTATTTTGTTCTTTTTTGTGGCTGAGTAATATCCCATTGCAGTATCCCAAAGAGCACCACATCTTCTTCATCCATTCATCTCTCGGTGGACATTTAGGTTGTTTCCATGTCTTGGCTATTGTGGGTAGTGCTGTTATGAACATAAGGGCGCATGTATCTGTTTGATTTATATATGTTTCCTGAGCATGTTCCCAGGAGTGGGATTGAATCCTATGGTAATTCTGTTTTTAGTTTTTTGAGGAACCTGCACATTGTTTTCAGTGGTGGCTGCAGCAACTTACATTCCCACCAACAGTGTAGAAGGGTTTCCTTTCCTCTGTACCCTCTCTGGATTTGTTATTTGTAGTCATTTTATTGGAGTGTAGTTGATTTATAATGTTGTTAGTTTCAGATGTACAGTAAAGTGAGCCTGTTGTATAAATAATATCCATTCTTTTTTGGATTATTTTCCCATCCAGGACATTACAGGGTATTAAGTAGTTTCCCTGTAGTATACGGTAGGTATTTAATACCTAACTATAAAATAGTGTCTATCTTACATATAGTACTGTTATATCAGTCCCAGTCTTTCAGTTTATCCCTCTCCCTCCCTTACTCCCTGGAGTTTATTTTCTACATCTGTAACTCTTTTTCTGTTTTGTAGAGGAGTTCACTTGTACCCTTCTTTTCAGATTCCACATGTAAGCAATATCATATGATATTTGTCTTCGTCTGACTTACTTCACTCAACATGACAGTCTCTTAAGTCCATCCATGTTGCTGCAAATGGCATTATTTCATTCTTTGTAATGGCTGAGTGAGGAGGGCATGGCAATCCACTCCAGTATTCTTGCCTGGAGAATCCCCATGGACAGAGGAGCCTGGCGGGCTACAGTCCGTGGGGTCACTGAGAGTCGGACAAGACTGAGCAACTAAGCACAATGGCTGAGTAATATTTCACTGTATACATGTACCACATCTTCTTTATCCATTCATCTTTTGATGGACATTAAGGTTGCTTACATATCCTGACTACTGTAAGTAGTACTGCAGTGAACATTCGAGTCTGTGTATCTTTTCAAATTATGGTTTTCTCCGGATATATGAATGGGATTGCTGGATCATATGTTAGCTCTATTTTTAGTTTTATAAGGAACCTCCATACTGCTCTCCATTGTGGCTGTACCAGTTTATATCCAACATGTAGGTGCCTTTTCTCTACACCCTCTCCAGCATATTGTCATCTGTAGATTTTTAATGATGGCCCTTCTGACCAGTGTGAGGTGATACCTCGTTGTAGTTTTGATTTGCATCTTTCTAATAATTAGCGATGTTGAGTATCTTTTCATGTGCCCACTGAATATCTGTACGTCTTCTTTGGAGAAATATCTACTAAGGTCTTCATTTTTCATTTGGGTTGTTGGTTGTTTGTTTTTGTGTTGTTGAGTGGTATGAGCTGTTTATGTATTTTGGAGATTAAGCTCTTGTCTGTCACCTCATCTCCAAATATTTTCTCCCATTATATAGGTTGTCTTTTTGTTTTTTTCATGGTTTCCTTTGCTGTGAAACAGCCTGTAGTTTGATTAGCTCCCATTATTGATTTTAGTTTTTTATTTTTATTGCCTTGGGAGACTGAAGAAATGCAACTGGTTTCTGAATGTTAACCTTGTATCCTGCTACCTTGCTGAATTTGTTTATCAGTCCTAGTGATTTTCTATATGTATATTAATGGTATCGTGTCATCTGCATATAATGAGTTTTACCTCTTCCCTACCAGTTTGAATACTTTCTCTTGTCTGATTGCTGTAGGTAGGACTTACAATAGTGTGTTGAAGAGAAGTGATGAGAGTGGGCATCCTTGCTTGTTCCAGATTTTAGCAGGAAGCTTTCAGCATTGAGTATTATATTGGCTGTGGGTTTGTCATAAATATCTTTTATTATGTTGAGATGTGTTCCCTCTGTACCCACGCTGGTAAGAGTTGGTTTTTTTTTTTTTTTAATTGTAAATGGATGTTGAATTTTGTCAAACACTCCTGCATATGTTGAGATAATTATGCGGGTTTTGTCCTTTGTTCTGTCGTGTCGTGTATCACATTGGTTGATTTGCATATGTTGAAACATCTCTGTGACCCTGGGATGAATCTAACCTGGTCACAGTGTATGACTTTGTGTGTATGTTGTTGGGTTTGGCTTCTTAATATTTGGGTGAGAATGTGGGGGTCTATATTCATCAGAAAGATTGGCCTGTAACTTGTTTTCTGATAGTGTCTGTGGTACTCTTGGTATCAGGGTGATAGTGGCTTCGTAGAAAGTCTTTGGGAGTATTCCTTCCTCTTCAGACTTTAGGAGGAGTTTGAGATGGATCAGTGTAAATTCTTCTTTGTAAACAGTCCTGCTTTTATATTTGTACCAAGAAGAGCAACACTGCCAACATCTTAAAAGGATAAAACAGCCACAGAGCTAAACTTACCTTTCCCTGTCTCAGTCACTGTCTTCCCCACTGACTCGATCTTTGAACTTTTAGATGTTCCTTTCAGTCCATTTTTATACCTTACCCATCTCTCTATGTGTCTGTTAGAAGGAGTACATAGCACTGTTTTGCATGTAGTTTTAAAAACGTGTATAAATGGTATCACTAGGTGTGCATTTTTCTGCATTTCAGCTTTTCTCAAACAGTATTGTTTAAATGTACCCATGTTGTGTATGTATGCTGTTCTCCATTTCATTTCACCTCCTTACACTGTTCCATCTTACAAACACCCTGTATACCTTCTCTTTATCTGTTGTATTCCATTTTTTCCTTTGCTGTGTTTATGTGTATGTAGCTCCTTTCACTCAGAGTATCATTGTGAGATTCACCTATGTTATTTCATGCAATAGCTCAGTCATTTGTAGTTGCTGTATGTGTTCTGTTGTATAAAGACACACAGTTTAACAGTTGTGCGGTAGACGGACAGTAGAACTCCTTTCTGGTTTTGCCTAGTGTGGATAATAGTGGATAATAGTGCTGTAGTGCTGGCTGTAGACAGTCTTGTACATGTCCTCAGGAGACACAGGTATGCATGTCTAGTAGGTATATAGTTATCCTTCGGTATCTATGGGGATTGCTTCCAGGAGCTGCTGTGGATACAAAAATCTGAGGATGTTTAAGACCCATAGCCAGCCCTCTGTATCCAAGGATTTGACATCTGTGGACTCATCCAGCTGTGCACTGCAAACATAGTGCATGATCTGGGGTTGGTTGAATCCACGGATGAAGAACCTGCAGATACAGAGGGTCAACTGTATTTAGGGGTGGAATTGCAAATGGTTAACTTTAGAAGAGAGAATGAAACATCTTTACAATGCACTGATAGTTTGGTACCGATTTACACAGCCACCATAGTGCCAAGTGCTCTACAGTCTTGCTAAAATCTCAAATTATGAGTAAGCATCTTTTCACTTGTTTATCAGTCATTTGGATGTACTCTTGGGAGGTGCTTATTCATGGAATACACCTTTCCCACTAATGGATTATCTTAGTGACTTGGAGGGGTGGAATCACATTTTCACTGAGGTTCTTTGTCAGAAAGATCATTGCAAATACCTTCTTCCGGCCTGTGCTGCCTGCTTATCCCCCTCACTGTGCCTTCTGAGGAGCAGCCGCCGTGCGCTCTAGCAGAGTCTGGTGCAGCTGCCTTCCTTGCCAGGTAGTGCCTTTGGTGTTCTGTTGAAACAACTTCTCCCTACTCTGAGGTTGCGAGTGCATTCTTGAATTGTATTGTTTTATTTTTTGTTTTACGTTTTACATTTTGATGTGTAATCTAACCGGACACTTGATTTTTGTGTGTGGCATAAGGTAGAGGTCAGATTTCTTGTTCATCTTTGTTGTAAAATAAGTTTGCTGAATAAGTTTAAAATTAACTGGCAAAACGTGTCAATACTCACAGCTAATAATTAACTGAGTCTTCACTAAAGACTGATATGTCCAATGAGACCACATTTTTATTTTTAAAAAACATGATACAGTCGTTTAATTTTCACGTTAACAAGAGCCAGCATTTGTGTGACACATTCACATGATTGTGTACACACAAGCACCCACTATTCATATAAAAGACAAATTAAACTCTAATAATGAAACATGCATTTACAAATGTAGCTTTGTAAAGTCTATGGAAAACAAGAAATATGACATTTCTGAGACAGGATCACTGTGGAATCTGACCATCAGGAAGGAAATATTTTGTGACAGAAGGGACTGAGACAAATCACTGAGTCATTTTCAAATGCCAGTTTTGTAATTCGCACGTTTCCTAGATCTAATGATTTAACTTTCTTTTGGCAAGAATATAGCTTTTAGGGTTGTCTTCAAAAAGCTGGATGTCACCTAAGTTGAAAGTTCAGCTACATGCCTTCTGGGAATTAAAAGAACTAGAACCTCTTTTCACCATCCTTCTTATTTCCAAACATAACTCGTTCTTAGTGGCCCTCGATTAGCCAACTTAAAATTTTATGCTCCGAGACCTCATAAGTGAATTCTGAAAACCTGTGTGTCCTCTTACACATTTCTACATCAGTATCTAAAATTTTTCACCCTAAATAGTTGTAGAGGATCTATGTGCCAGCCTGTGGTAGATACAGCATGTTTGGATAAATGGACATTTCCTTATAAATTTAGCCAAGAGTATCTAAATATAATAGGTGGTAAACTCTATCATCCTTTCAAAAAATGACACCAAAAAAGGCAATTTTTAATGGAAGGGAATGCCGCATTTTTTCTTTTTTACACATGAATTTGTATTCTATTCTCCCCCTCAAAATTTCAGCTGAATTATTTATGTCTTTTATATTATTCAGTTGCATATCTGTGACAAAATTACATAGGATCCTAAACTTATAAGGCTGCACATATTTTAAATTTCTTCTGAATTGCACTTGTTTAATAAACAGAGTTCACAGTTTAATAAACCACTAAGTACAGTAAAATTTCAGTGGCAGCATGTCGCTTAATGAGTTGAAGAAGGCTTCTACCTTTGATTATTCCATCTCTGTGTAGGTTACTATTATCTTTGTTAGAATGGCCACAGTACAGTATCAGTTATATTCTCCCTTTTCCATTTCACGTAGGGAAATGTTGAAGATTCTTGTCACACAGATTCACGGAAACAGAAGTACTTAGGGTAAAGCCATCTCCTTCAGAAGTACATGCTAAAATAAAGAGTCAAAAATCTGGAGTGTTCTTTCAATCTTGTTGAAAGCAAAGAATTGGGAACCACCAGCATTGTGGGAGGATTTGTATCCTGTTAAGAGGCTTTCACTTTCCAAACACTGTATTTTGAAATAGTATCTTGAGTTCTGCTCTATTGTAAGACTGAACATGGAGAAAAGACCTCTTTTCCTCAGGCTGGTGAATCTTTGGAAAGAGTGCACATAGGAAGGTGAGGATATGAAAATTGATCCACTGAAACTATTTGAGTCTGTGACTCCTTGGAAAGCTCTGGTAGACTGCTTGGGGGTAAGGCTGGCCCAATTTAAAAACCACTGGCCTTGGTAGGATAAGTGTAGATTTTACTTGTATAATATAGCATATAAATTATTAGATTATGTTACTCTCTTAATAGAGTAGCAGGTCCTCAAATGTATTCCACAGTAACTAGTCCTGTAAGATACCTCTTGGCCAAAGGGTTCTGAGATCAAACTTGGGAAATGTGACATTCCACCCTCCTCTTCACTGTGTGCATTAGAATAGCCAGGTTTTACAGCAGAGGAATTCACATTCTATAACCTAAATTTCCCATACTCACATCTAACCAGCCTCCTCCATTTAGTTTTCCACATAATAACTAATGTTCACCATTTCCCTTATTCAGTAGAATAAAGACAGTTGTGCACACAGGTAGTCGTGGCCATCTTTCACAGCGTTCCTGTCACTCTCCTGCTTGATCTGAATTGGCTGTGCTCTTTATGTGCCTGTGAAAGCACAGTCTCAGCTACGTATTTATACTCAGGTTATGTGGCTTCCAGGCAGACTCGGGGAAGAGCAGCAATGTCCTCTGTGCCCGTCTCTTTCTCTCTGTGTGTTCTCATGGAGAGAATTCCACCACCACCCAGAACCCTAGGTAATTGTGGGGAGACTGTGGTGCCAAAACAGAATCTCTAATGATGTGTTGAAGTCACATGTTGAAGCGCCTAGAAGGAGTAGCCAGCTTTAGGGCTGAGGGTGTTTCCTAGCACCATTTGGAGTATAGTCCCCTCATTGCCTGCTCTGTCCTGCAAGGGGGTGGCCGAGTATGGATTCTACAACATAGCAGCTGAAAAGATGCTGAGCTTCTGCCTTCTGTGCAGCAAATTCTTAAATTTTTTTGGTACAGTAACTGAAAATGCATGTCAGGCAGAAAGGGGATCTTGGTCTGAACTGTATGGCTTTAGAAGGGGGTGAGGTAGGAAGGCTTAGGTCTTTGTTCTACCCCTCACTAAAAACAGGTAATGACATCAACACCTGAGCTCGCAGAGGTAACGATGGACCCCAAAGGGACTTGCAGGTAGGGTTGCAATAATTAGGCTCCACTGGCTTCCTGTCCAACAGGTAATGAGGCACTGACTGTTGTCATTCTTGCTCAGTTGCCAAGTCCTGTCTTGACTCTGTGACCCATGGACTGCAGCACGCCAGGCTTCCCTGGAGTTTGCCCTAGTTCATGTCCACTGAATCGGTGATGCCATCTAACCATCTCATCCTCTGTCACCCTCTTCTGCTTCTGCCTTCAGTCTTTTCTAGCATCTGTCTTTTCCAGTGAGTTGGCTCTTCACATCAGGTGGCCAAAGTGTTGAAGCTTCAGCATCAGTCCTTCCAATGAATATTCAGGGTTGATTTCCTTTAAGATTGGTTGGTTTGATCACCTTACTGTCCAAGGGACTCTTAAGTGCCTTCTCCAGCAGCATAGTTCAAAAACATGAATTCTTCAGCACTCTCCCTTCCTTACGGTCCAACTCTCAAATATCTATGCATGACTCCTGCAAAGACCAGAGCTTTGACTGCATGGAACTTTGTCAGCTACAGTGTCAGAATTCCCTCCCTGCAGCGCTCAGCTCAGTGCCTTTTCCACCTAACCTTTCTTGAAAGGTGCTTTGAACGTTTTTACCAGCAGGAATATTCATCCCTCAGTTGCTGACTGCCAAGTAAAATAGCAACTCCAACTCAAGGAATAACTAAGTAATAAAAGCCCCATCTTGGTCAGGCTGCTATTAATGTTAGGTGTACTCCTGGCTTCATGGGAGATACAATGCATTTTTTTTAGAAGTACATGGAGAGGTTCCATGAGACCAGGATGACAGCTTTATTCCCCTTAATATTATAAAGGCATGGTCCCTCCCAACTTTAGTGCTTGGTGTGTGGAAGTATTTGATAAACTTGTGTGGAATGAAGGGAAGGGTCTTTTGATCGCACAGAGCATGGCTGGCTTCAATGGACTCTTCCGCTGATACAGGCACGCTAAGCTCAGGATCATAAGGGGAGTAGGTTTCTAGGACCCAGTTCCATCCAAGTAAAGCCCCTAGGCTGACTGCTAGTTTGTTCCTCCCAGCACTTTTTTTTTCCTCATAGGTAAACCTCTTTTCTCCTAAGTCAGTTCTCAGTTCATTCTGTGTTGTGCCTCTACTGACCACCCCTGCCCCCAGCCCACTACTGTCCTCACCTTGAGAAAGCCTTCCTAAAGCATCACATGTACAAATCAGTAAATAGCATCCCAGGATGTAGACGAGTATCACCTTGTCCTCGGTGGGTCTGCCCCTTCGGGGGTGGCTGCACCTGAGATTTTCTGTTGTTCCCTAAAGCTTAGCTCACTGCTCCAGGAAACGGGGTCACCCAGGGAGCCCGCCCTGTCTCACCCCGCGTGAGCAGTGAGTGAGCCCGCGGCCTGTGGCTGTGCAGACCAGGGAGTGGACAGGCCGGTGGTGGGGGGGGGGGGGGGGGGGGGGCGGGGCGGCGGGTAAGAAGCTGGCCAGTCCTTCACGGGACTCTGCTCTTTGACAGACTTGTAAGTCAGAAAGCTCCCAGCTTGCCACCCTTGACCCCACTCACCCAGCAAGTCCCTGTCCTAATGGACGGCCCACCCCACCCCTCATGTGCGGCTGCAGGCGGATCCAGCCGCCAGAGGGAGTTCAAGCGCTCTGAGCTGGGGCAGGACCGGGGCTCCTCTCCCAGCCTGGTGAAGTCCAAGGCCTTCAGTGTGAGGTCATTTACCTTTTAGTTCAGATCTTTTCAGAATCTAATGAGTTAGTTCCTTACAGACCCTGCTCATCTTCTGTAGAAGTCAGTTACCTGGGTCTTTAGAGGCCAGAGAAGGAATCCTGTTCACTCTACAGCTCGTGCACAGAAGGTCACTGATCGAGTTTCACTGCATTTGTTCATGGGGGCTTGGAACGTGAGAGGCCTTCCTGGTGGCTCAGAGGTTAAAGTGTCTGCCTGCAATGTGGGAGACCTGGGTTCAATTCCTGGGTCGGGAAGATATCCCCTGGAGAAGGAAATGGCAACCCACTCCAGTATTCTTGCCTGGAGAATCCCATGGACAGAGGAGCCTGGTGGGCTGCAGTCCACGGGGTCACAAAGAGTCAGACACGACTGAACGACTTCACTTTCACTTTCACTTTAGAGACTGTAAGTTAAGAAAGTGTACAAGATGAAAAAGTTAGCAGGAAATCATCCAAACTCATGCCACTTGGGTCTCCACATATGTCAACTCGGTGATAGGCTGGAGGAATGACGACCTCACACATGAGCATGTTCCCAGGGTCAGAACAGAGCACACGCTCCTCCATGCAAACACACGCACACACGACACCCTTACACATGGACCCAGCTTCCATGGGTAAACTTGCTGTTGCTGACTCTCTTTCTCTTAACCTGAAATAAGACAGACTTCACCGTCATCCATTAGCCTAGGATTCGGGTCATGTGCTGGACTCTCCCATTTCTGTCCACATGTTTGTGGATACTCAGGGCTGGGTGTACAGGGCAGAGCTGGGGAAGTAGGTCCCTGAGAGGGTGCATAACTTTCGTGATTCTGTTTTGTCGCTGGTCGTTGTGCTGCAGTCATTGTTGACGTGCAGGTGTTGTCAAGATAATCTGAGAAGAACATGGGTAAGGAGTCTCCATGCTGTGTCCTGGAGAAGTTGCTACTGGCATTTTCTTGGAGAATGTTCTTTGTGGAGCAGCCCTCTGGTATACCTGGCTATCCCTCCTTCCATGTCGTCATGCTCAGTCATGCCTGACTCTTTGCAACCTCATGGACTGTTGCCCGCCAAGATCCTTCTGTCTTTGGGTTTTGTCAGGCAAGAATACTGGACTGGGTTGCCAATTCCTCCTCCAGGGGATCTTCCCAACCCAGGAATCCAACCTGTATTTCGTATGTCTCCTGCTCTGCAGGTGGATGCTTTACCACTGAGCCATCATGGAAACCCCCGTAACAGTCTCTAGCACAATTCAAAGCATCCTACTCTGGAGAAGGGAGGTGGGGAGAGGGATTCCACTTCAGTTTAGGACCACTGGGCGAGCCCAGGCTTGGGAGGGCGAGAAGGGCTCCTTAAACAGTAGTGGTCATTGCTTATTTTCACTCTTTCCTGGGCGTGCTCAGGAGGACAGTTCAGCTCAGGGAAGGTGCAGATGCTTGAGCTCTTAGTATAAGTAATTGATGGAGCCAAGAGAAGAGGGGTCAGGGCTCAGGCTTTCTGAAGGGGGAGCCTTGCCCTCCGCCCTGGCCCAGGCCTGACCTCACAGTGGCTGCAGGCTGTGACCCACCTGCGGTTGCACTTCTCCTGGTACAGCTGCAGCTGGTTCTCGTTAACGTTGAATTCTCTGACCAGGGCATCGTAGTTGGCGCTGCGCAGGTTCTGGTGGGTGTCGTACAGAAAGAGCTGGTTGTTCAGCTCTTCTTGCTGCCTCCGCAGCTGGCAGCAGGAGGAATACAGCTCCTCTTCACTCTCCTGGAGAACAGACGGGATGACAGCCATGGGGGATGTGCCACCTGGAGGGGAGACTGCAGGGAGCACAGGGCAGACCTGATCATCTGCGGGGATCTTCCCAGAAGAGCCAGGATCTGTTTTAACCAAAGATAAACTCTCAATCATTTACTCCATGGACAGCAGCAGTCTAGAAAGCTATGGCTGCCAGTTAAGGGGAGCTTTATCGTGAAACACTGAAACAGCAGCTTCATTGCCCAGTGATTCTGTTTCTTAATCCAGTCTGGTTTTCCATGGGTCTATGTCGCCTTCTGGTTCTCATCCAAATACAGAGGGCCTGTGCTCGCAGTAGACGCAGCAGGTGAGGGAGAGGGCCGCCTGGACGGAAAGCAGACTGCTGGTGGCCTGGGGTGGAGTGAGTGGAGACAGATGAGGAGCAGGAGTGGCTCTCTGGGGTGATGGAAACGTTCCAGAATTGGTAATAGTGATGGTTACTCAACTCCAAAGGGGCTAAAAAACAGTGAATCGTACAAGTGGGTGAAATGTATGGTATAAGAATCATCTCAAGTAAATCTGTTACCCACTTCCCCCTGCTCCTGCCAGAAGACCCAGGGAAACATGGGTTACACCTCTAGGGATGGGCATGTGACTCCAGCTGGTAATGTTGACTTCCTCCCCTGGCACCACCACCTCCAGGCCCAAGACCCAGGTCAGGTTAGTGGGCGGTGTCCATGGGAGTTGTTTGGTGCTCTTGGTAAAGAGAAAGTTTCTTTTCTGGTGGATTGGTGGAGAGAGTGATGAGTGTCTTCAGTCGCTAGTGGTCCTTCTGCCATCGTGTGGAGAAAGAGGGAAACAGAGCCACTGGGAAAGCGCCTGGATCCAGCCATGACCGAAACAAGCCCTGCCCTAAACCGTGCCGTTGTCTGAGCCAAAACAGCACCCCCGTTATGCTGAAAACCTTACAGGGTGAGGACTGTGGATTTTAGCATGGGAGGATGAGTGTGTGTTACCTCTGATGTTTGTAGAAGATCTCTATTGTGCAAAGGACGGCTCCTCGGGAGGTCAGTCTAGTGGCTGTTACCACTGATGCAGTGATTCCAGTGAGAGACTCCAGTGCTACAAAAACATCCACTGGTAATCACAAATGTGCTTCTTTGGTCCTTTATTTTTACAAAAACTGGGCTCAGACCATACCTTGGTCCAAATTTTTTTCCCAGCTTAATGACCTAACAAACCATTGTGGACATCCCCCATGACCACAGGTAGAACTCTGACTTTGGAGCTAGGGAGAGCCACAGTGAATGTTATTCTGTTCACTGGCCAAGGTGCAAAGGAGTAAAATGATTGTCTTTGCACAAGGAGTGAAGGTAAATGGATAGTCCTTGCTAACTGATTCAATGTATTGAGTGAGGCATTGGGAAGAATCAGTGATAACTTTGCCTAAATGTTTATTCTTCCTCAAGACCAGTTTCCCTTCCTGTTAATGCTAAAGCAAAACAAGAGCCATGTTGAAATCTTAACTCTCAGCTACAAATGGTCTCCTTTTACCTTCTGTCCACCAGGTAGAAAACACCTTCTGTTGCTTTCATATACGTAATGACTGTGATCAGTTAAGGTAAGAAATTCATCTTCTCTGCTAATGCTTCTATAATTGCCTTTATTTCTGAAACCCACAGCATTTATAACTGTTACATAATTTAGTACTTAGCAGTCCATATTATGTATGATTTAACAAACATCCAGGAAAGTACATAAAACATATATATAGTTTAGTGATTAACTATAAAGCAAACAGCTATGGGGCCACCAGCAAGTCAAGAAACAGAGCGTCATCTGGCTTTCTTTGGAGTCTGAGTTAATTACTAACATATTAGTTTGTTTTTCTATTCCAAGTAGATGGTTATTTCTATTTCATAATATCTTAATAATTATTCCCACCACTGCTTTTGTGTTACATTTCTTCTTCCGTACTGTGGTCATTCTTTTAGCAAAAAATGGCCATAGTAAGGCAGTGGTGGGGGTCTAGTTGCTAAGTTGTGTCCAACTTGCAACCCCATGGACTGTAACCCTCCAGGCTCCTCTGTCCATGGGATTCTCCAGGCAAGAATACTAGAGGGGGTTGCCATTTCCTTCTCCAGGGGATCTTCCCGACCCAGGAATTGAACCCAAGTCTCCTGCACTGCAGGCAAATTCTTTACCAACTGAGTTACAAAGGGAAGCCCATAGAGTAAGGAAGCTAGCACCTTAAATACCATATCTAGCTGAAGAGAAAAGAAGACGTCAGGGGAAATGCCACTCTGAGATGTTATTGGGAAGAGTACAGTAATCAAGGGTATTTTTTTTTTAATTTAATTGAAGTATAGTTGATTAAGAGTATGGTTTTTAATGCAGTTTTAAGTCCATGCCTTCTCCACTGACAAGAGTTTCTGGAGGTTTACACATCCCTCTCTTCCTGGTATAGAGATTTCCCTCACTCTTGATTGGTAACTATTAGGATGTTAATTATCTACACCTACAGCTGTGTGTCTAAGGCATTTTGAAGGCATCCCTTATTCTCAGGGGGCGCTAGTGGTAAAGAGCTCACCTGCCAGTGCAGAAGACGCAAGAGACGAGGGTTCGATCCCTGGGCTGAGAAGATCCCCTGGAGGAGGACTTGATAAGCCACTCCATGGACAGAGCAGCCTGGTGGGTCGCAAAGGGTCAGACACAAGTGACTTATTCCTTAGGCTGCTATTGCTGTACCTGGAGGCACTGCTGCTGTGTGTCAGGCCTCTGTAGGTAATCTGTAATCTGTCTTTTCTTCTTTTGTGATTTTTCTTTTTATCCTGCTATTTCTCCACTTTCGTAGAATATGCCTGTATGTGGGTCTCTATACTGCTCTGCTTAGAGTTGGGGAATGTTTGTCTCTTCAGCACTTGAAAATCATCAACCATGAATATTCAAGATATTTTACTATGGAGCTTCTCATTTTACCTTTTTTTTTTTAACCTTTTTCATATTTTTACCATGTCTTGATGTATTGGAGCCAATTGTTCAGTACAATCTTCACAGTTATTGTTAATTCTTTCCCTAACCATACCTATTCTGGAATATGTTCTTGATTAAGTTTAAGAAAGAGTTTTTCTTTTGTGTGTAACCCTTGGGTTCCCTTTGAAATTTTTTTTAAATTTCAAAGTTCTTTTCAGATTCACTGGAGTGCATTTTCTTGCTTTTTTGCTTGTTAGCTGTATTAGCATTATATTCCTTGAGGTTTAAATATTCATGTGCAAGCCATTTAGAATGGGAAGTTTCTTTCCTCCCTCTGTTTATACATTGGCATCTGGTTTTCTTTTTTTACTTGTTATTTTGTATCGTGATATATCCAGTTAACAAACAATGTTGTGATAGTTTCAGCTGAACAGTGAAGGGACTCAGCCATACGTATATTTCTGTTTTGTAAGTTCCTTTGTATCATTTCTTTTTAGATCCCACATATAAGGGATGTCATACAATATTTCTCCTTCTCTGACTTCACTTGGAGAGAGAGAGAGAGTATGGCACTCTCTAGGTCCATCCATGTTGCTGCAAATGGCATTATTTCAGTCTTTTTGATGGCTGAGTGGTATCCCACTGTATGCATGTGCCACATCTTCTTTATCCATTCCTCTGTTGATGGACTTTTAGGTTGCTTCCACATCTTGGCCATTGTAAACAGTGCTGCAGTGAACACGGATGCGTGTATCCTTTCGGATCATGATTTTCTCCAGATACATGCGCAGGAGTGGGATTGCAGGGTCATGTGGTAGTTCTATTTTTAGTTTTTTAAGGAATCTCCATAATATTATCCATGGTAGCAGTCCCAATTTACATTCCCACCAACAGTGTAGGAGGGGTCCCTTCTCTCCACACCTTCTCCAGCATTTATTGTTTGTGGATTTTTTGATGATAGCCATTCTGGTGGGTGTGAGGTGATACCGTATTGTGGTTTTGATTTGCATTTCTCTAATAATTAGCGATGTTGAACATCTTTTCGTGTGTCTATTGGCCATCATTCTGTCTGCTTTATAGAAATGTCTATTTAGGTCTTCTGCCCATGTTTTGAGCATGTTGTTTGTTTTGATGCTGTTAAGCATCATGAGCTGTTTGTAAATTTTAGAGACTAATCCCTTATTGGTCACATCATTTGTAAATACTTTTTCCCAATCCATAAGGTTGTCTTTTTGTTTATTGTTTCCTTTGCTCTGGCATCAGGTTGTCTGAATGCTCTAAATGGGGGACTCAAGGGCGGGGCCAGCACTGTTTCCATGTTGCACTGGGGTTCTAGGTTCTCTGGATACCAGTAATCCTGTCTGAGTCCCAGCCGCAGGGCTGTGTCCACTTTTACCCCATCGCCTCAAGCAAACAGCTGATCCCTGGCCTGAGTCCTGGGCGCCTGCCAGGTCTCTTTTCATAAGGGGTGTTTCAGAAGAGTGATGCCCACTAGCCCCAGGCCACCTATCTGTGTACATGTCCATGTGCGTTAGCACACAAAAATGAAATACAGAAATCACCTACATAAACACAAGCAATTATAAAAAGAACAAGAGGCTAAGGAAAGACAGAGTTACTGGAGATAAACACAGAAATGGCTGAATTGATACACCCAAATATCGAGTAAATGCAAGAGCTAGGTTATTTTCTGGGAAAAACAGAGTCATGCAATAAATAATCAATTGTCTAAACTAATTGAGGAAAGTATGAAAGGCCAGTTAGCCAAGTAAAACATAATAGGTATAGAACTACAGGTAAGAAGATGCAGAAAGAACCTATGGAGTAGAAAACCAAGTGATGATGAAAAGAATAAATATGTGTATATTTGTTGTAAGGATCATATCTCCAGTATATATTAAGGTAGGTATGTATGTATTTGCTATTATAGAAAAGTAGCCCATAAGAGAAAAAAATTTATCCCAGAAGAAAATGAGAAAATTCTTATATTAGGCCCAGAAAGCTTCACGAATGGTGTCTTAACATATGTTGAATGTTGGTAGCAGTTGCCTCCAGCTCTATTCAGAATGTGCCATTGTCCTGGAAGAGAAGGCTCCTGAGTAATTTTTATAAAGCCAGCACAACAAAACCTGACCCAAAACATCAGTGAATACCAGTGAGAAAGTCCTAAAGAAAATGTTAACACGCACAGTACAGAAACACGTTAAACAATACAAGCCTACTGTATTTCACCAAGAGATTCTATTTTCCTTCTCTTAACATGACTGTGTCACACCTCTGCTCTCCCTAACCCTCCCCAAGGTCAGCCGATGGCCTTGCTTTGTCTTTTGTTTAGAAGAAATTACACGGGAAATCTTCCCATCTCGGCCCCTTACCAGCGCCCACGGCTTCCCTCCTACACTCACCCTTTCTCTGCCCTGCTTCCCTTCTCCACTACGTCGTCTCCATCAGCAGCACAAGCACATCTTCAGAAGCGCTCCCTTCACCCACCAGCTCCTGACCCACCCCTCTCGTCACCTTCACAGCCAGTGTCCTTGAATAAAAGTCATCTGTCCCCATCAATGTATCATCTACTCACAGTTAGATTCTACATTTCCAGTTTTATTGATTACATATGCACAGGATTTAAAGATCCAGAAGTACTGCTAGAATTGTTACCAAACATCCCCCGCTGTCTCCTGCCCCTTGATTCCCTGCCCCTTGATCCCTGCTCCCCAAGGTCAGCAGTTGTTTCTTTTGATCATTAACTCCACAGTTCTAACAAAAACAAAACCAACATGCTTATACTGAAGGTTGTTGGTTTTTCAGTTTTTAGGGATTATCTCAGAGAGAAAGCATTGGTTGTTTCCTTACATCCTCTCTTTTATCTTCCCCCATGGAGATAAATTCATTTTTGGTTATATCAATGTATGTTTATGTTATAATTATTATTCCCACTTTGAACCCTTGAAGCTTCTTTAACCTCTTGTATTAGATGGATGTGTGTGTGCACATATATAATTTTAAATCCTTGAATTCTTGGAAAACAGCTTTCATAATAAGCTTTCTCTGGCCTGTGACAGAATCTTCATGGAATTCTCTACCTGTGGGTTGTTTCTGCTTGTTTTCGCCCCTACCAGTGCTTTTTACCTTTTAACCTTTTTCTGTTGACATTCTAAACTTACAGAACAGTTGCCATAACAGTTCAGCAGTTTCCGTACCCTGCACCACCCGGGTCCCCAGGGTTACCATCCTGTACAAACAACCTCAGTACAACGGTCAAAACTAAGAAATCAGCATTGGAGCATACGAGTTACTAAAGCACAGAGTCTCTGAGGTTTTCACTGGCTCTCCCACCCTTGTCCTTTTTCTGGTCCACGACCCAGTCCAGGCCCCACAGCACGCCGCTGCGGTGGCTCCCAGTCCTCCCGTCTCTGACTTTTCCTCAGGGCCCCATCCACCTTCCACTGTCCATGACCTTGACCCTTTGGAAGACTGCTGGTCACTCGCTTTGTAGAACACCCTGCATTTCAAGGGTTTGTCTGGGTGTTTTTCATGATTTGTTTGAGGTTCTGCAGCTTTGGCCCGCATGGCGCAGAAGTGAGGTGCCTTCTCAGGAGGCATGTGATGTCACACATCACTGCTGGTGACCCTGATCATTTGGGTTAAGATGTGTCTGCTGGGTTCATCCACTCATTTTTTTTTCTTTCCAATTGTATTTCTTAGAGGAAGGTATTTTGAGACTATGCAAATAGCCTGCTTCTCCTCAAACTTTGACTAATTTTAGCATTCATTGGTAGATCTTGACAGTCATATTACAATAGTGATTTTCTATTTCCTTCTCTCTTGCATTGTCTTCAGTGTTTATTCTTAAATTTATTTTTGGAAGTATAGTTGATTTTAAAATGTGTTAATGTCTGCTGTACAGGAAAGTGACTCAGTTACACACATATATACATTCTTTTAAATGTCCTTTTCCAGTATGGTTTTATCCCAGGGTATTGAATATAGTTCCCTGTGCTCTGCACTAGGACCTTGCGTATCCATCCTGTGAGCAATAATTTGTGTCTACTAACCCTAGACTCCTAGTCCCTCCTTCCCCCACCCCACTTGGCAACCACAAGTCTGTTTTCTTATCTCTGAGTCTGTTCTGTTTCATAAATATATTCATTTGTGCCATATTTTAGATTCCACATATAAGTGATTTCATATGGCATTTGTCTTTCTCTTTCTGACGTACTTACTGTGTATCCAAGTTGCTGCAAATGGCATTATTTCATTCTTTTTATGGCTGAGTAATATTCCATTGTATATATGTACCACATCTTATTCATCCATCATCTGTTGGTCAGTTATTTCCACAGCTTGGCTATTGTAAATAGTGCTGTTATGAACATACGGGTCCTTGTATCTTCTCAAATGATATTTTTGTCTGGGTATATGCTCAGGCGTGGGGTTGCTGGGTCAAATTTCAGCCCTATTAAGTTTCCTGGGAAACCTCCGTGCTGTTTTCCATAGTCGCTGCAGTTTAACTCCCACCGACGGCGCAGCAGGCTTCCCTTTTCTCTACTCCCTCTGCAGGGTTTGTCATCTGTAGAGTATTTAATGATGGCCATTCTGACGGGTGTGAGGTGGTGCCTTGTTGTGGTTTTGATTTACATTTCTCTGGTAATTTGTGATGTGAGCATCTTTTTGTGTGCCTATTGGCCATGTTTATCTCTTCTTTGGGGAAATGTCTATTTAAGTCTGCTGCCCATTTTTTGATTGAGTTGTTTTTGTGTTTTTGAGTTGTTTGTATGTTTTGGAAATTAAGTCCTTGTTGGTCACATCATTTGCAAATATTTTCTCCCATGCCATAGCTTGTCTTTTCATTTTATTTATAGTTTCCTTTGCTGGTGGCTCAAACTGTAAAGAATCTGCCTGCAATGTGGGAGATCCAGTTGCAATCACTGGGTTGGGAAGATCCCCTGTAGAAAGGAATGGCTACCTTCTCCAGTGTTCTTGCCTGGAGAATTCCATGGACAGAGGAGTCTGGTGGGCCACCATCCTTCGGGTCACAAAGAGTCAGACACAACTGAGCGACTAACACTTTCACACTTGCCGTGCAAAGTTTGTAAGTTTGATTCAGTTCATAGGTCCCATTTATTTATTTTTATTTTTGTTTTTATTGCTATTGCCTTGGGAGAATGACCTAAGGAAGCATTAGTGCAATTTATTTCAGAGAATGTTTTGTCTATGATCTCTTCCAGAAGTTTTATGGTATCATATCTTATGTTTAAATCTTTAAGCCATTTTGAGGTTATTTTTGTGCATGGTGAGAGGGTATGTTTCAACTTCATCAATTTACATGCAACTGTCCAGCCTTCCCAGCACCACTTCCTGAAGTGACTGTCTTTTTCTCATTTCATATTTTTGCCTCCTTTGTGGAAGATTAGTTGACCATAGGTGTGTGGGTTCATTTCTGGGCTCTCTATGCTTTTCTGTTGATCTATGTGTCTGGTCTTCTTCCAGCATCACACTGTTTTGATTACAATAGCTTTGTAGTATTGTCTGAAGCCCGGGAGGTTTATATGCCCTGCTTTTTTGTTCTTCCTCAGGATTATTTGGCAATTCTGGGTCTATTATGGTTCCATATAAATACTAGGATTATATATTCTCATTCTGTGAAAAGTGTCATGGGTTATTTGGCAAAGGTCGCATTAAATCTGTAGACTGATTTGGATAGTAGTGGCATTTTGAAAATATTAGTCCTTCTAACCAAGATCATGGAATATCTTTCCATTTCTTTGAATTCTCTTTAATTTCCTTTACTAATGATTTCTCAGCACATAAGGCTTTCACCTCTTTGAGGTTTATTCATAAGCGGTTTTTTATGTGATTTTAAAAGGGATTGTTTATGTTTCTGTTATTTTGTTTTTAGTGTAAGGAAATTCAGCTCCTTTCTGTATCCTGCTACCTTGCTGAATTCGTGTATCAGTTCTAGTAGTTTTGTATGGAGTCTTTAGGGTTTTATAGAGAGAGTATTGTGTTCTCAGTGCATAACGCCAGTTTTAGCTCTTCCTTACCAATTTGCATTCTTTTTCTTTCTTTCTCTTATCTGATTGTTGTGGGCAGGGCTTCCAGTATTTGTTGAAGAGAAGTGGTAAGAGTGGGCATCATTGTCTTGGTCCAGATTTTAGCTCTTCATAAATAGCTTTTCTTATGTTGAGAGATGTTTTCTACATGCACTTTTGTAAGGGTTTTTATCATGAATGGATATTGAGTTTCATCAATGCTTTTTCTACATCTGTGGGATAATCGTGTGGCTTTTGTCCTTTTGTCAATGTGGTGGATCACATTTATTGATGTGCATTATATTGAAACATCCTTGTGACCCTGGGATGAATCCAACTTGGTCTCGGTGTATGACCTTTTTAATGTGTTTCTGGATTTGGTTTGCTGATGTTTGGTTGAGAGTTTGGGGGTCTCTATTCATCAAAGATATTGGCCTGTAATTTTCTTTTTTGGTAGCATTTTTGTCTTTGGTTCCGGTATCAGGGTGATGGTGGCTTCATAGACTGTCTTTGGGAGTTCCTTCCTCTTCAGTCTTTAGGAAGAGTCTGAGAAGGATCGATATATAGGTTCCCTATAAGCAGGCCTGCTTTTACACTTGTACCGGGCAGAGCAGCACTTCCAGTGTTTAAAAAAGAAAGGAAACACACAACGGAGTTAGCACTGCCTCCCCACTGACTCAGTCTTCATCTTGACTTTCAGATGTTCCTTTCAGTCCATTTTTATACTTCTAGCTATCTATCCATATGTCTGTTACAAGCAACATACAATATTGTTTTGTTTGGAGTTTTTAAGATGTATATAAATGGCATCTCTAACATGCATTTTTCTGCATTTCACTTTTCTCGTACTATAGTGTTTATATGTATCCATGTTGTGTATATGTGCTGAGCTCCATTCCATGTCATTTGTTTATACTAATCCATGTCTCAAGCGGGGCTTCCCAGGTGGTGCACTCGTGGTAAAGGACCCACCTGCCAATGCAGGAGATGAGGGTTTGGTCCCTGGGTCAGGAAGATCCCTGGAAGGGGACATGGCAATCCACTCCAGTATTCTTGCCTAGAGAATCCCCATGGACAGAGGAGTCTGGGCCGGGGGGGGAGGGCCACAGAGTCTGTGTCACTATAGGGTCACACAGAGTTGGACGTGACTGAAGCAACTTAGCACGCATGCACATGTCTCTCGAATATCCTGCATTTTCCTTTATGTATTCCTACTAATTTGTGGTGTTCCTTTTCTTCCCCTTTGCTGTATTTGTGTTTTCAGCTCCCTTCACTCAAATTATACTTTGAGTGAGACCCATCCATGTTGTTACGGCTTGGTCAGTTGTAGCTGCTGTGTGTGCTCCATTGTGTAAAGACAGACAGTTAACACTTGTGCAGCGTGTAGACAGCAAGACTCTCTTTCTGGCTTTGCCTAGTGTGAAACAGTACTACACACTGCCTTGTACATGTCCTTAGGAGACTGTCTCCAGGATCTGCCGTGGATTCAACACTCTCAGGACGCTTAAGTCTCATAGCCTGCCCTCCGCACTCATGGATTCACCACCTGCTGATTCAGCCAGTGTGGACTGCAGACATGGTACACGATCTGAGGTTGGTTGAATCCACGAATGCGGAACTCACAGATTACAGAGGGCCAACTGTATGCAGGAGTAGAATGCTTGCTCATAGGCTATGCACGTGGTAAACATCAGTAGAGTCAAATGTCTTTACAATGTAATTTGCTACCAAATTACACAATCACCAGTTGCTCTGTGTTCTTGCTAACAATGGATAATACTGTTAGGTTTTTCAGTTTTTGTCACTTCAGTAAAAGTTTTTGTGGTATCTTCTTGTCATCTTAATTTGCATTTTCTCTTACAAATAATGGATAGCATTTTTTCATTTGCCTACCAGTCATTTGGATGTACTCTTGGGAGGTGCTTATTCATGGAATACGCCTCTTCCACTAATGGATTACCGTAATGTCTAGGAGGGATGGAATCACATTTTCACCAAGATTCTTTGTCAGATAGGTTGTCACAAATACCTTCTTCCGGCCTGTGCTGCCTGCTTATCCCCCTCACTGTGCCTTCTGAGGAGCAGCCGCCGTGCACTCTAGCAGTCTAGTGCAGCTGCCTTCCTTGCCAGGTAGTGCCCTTGGTGTTCTGTTGAAACAACTTCTCCCTACTCTGAAGCTGTGAATTCCTTCTGGAACTGTTACTGTTTTGTCTTTTACATTTTGATGTGTAATCTAACTGGATTAATTTTTATGTGTGGTGTGTAAGGGCAGGGTCAGATTTCATGTCCATTGGTGATGCTAAAATAAATTTACCTAACTGACTTAAAAAATTGGTAAAATTGGTCAGTACTCACAGCCAGTGACCAATTGAGTCTGCATTGGACACAGTTTGCATTTATAGGGACAAGAATCATTTGAATTACTCCTAGCAGAAGGTGTAGAATCAGAGATTCTGGTACCCCAAACTTGTTGTTTAAATTCTACTTTTAACCAATTATAACATTTTATTTGTTTCATTGTGAATTAAGGGGTTAAATAAATTTTTGGATGTGTGTTCACTTTATGTCTTTATGAGAGTTATGATTTATTCATTTAAAAGAATGGTACTTTACAGTTGTAATTCTTTCTTTGCTTTTTTCTTCTCCGTGCTTACCTGCTAATGCAGGGGTCTGTCACGGACGCTCGGGTTTGGGGCCAGCGCGACTAGCCCAGGCATCTGCGGATGAGGATGGGGGTGGGGCAGCTCCAGGACACGTGATGTGGCCCCTGCGCAGGACTCGGTGACGGAAAATGCAGTGACTGGCAGCTCCAGTGCCCTGTTACTGAGTTGAGAAATACAGGTATTTTTTTAATAGCATTGCCTGTCTAGCTCAAAATATTTTTCCAGTGACTGACACATTGCTAGTGGTCACGAGTTAATTTTAAAAACTTGGGCTTCTACACAGAGTGAACTTTTGCTAAGAGTAAGACCAGTAACCCAGAGAATAGAGTAAATGATAGAAAAACACATAATTTGAAAAGAACTGTACCTGTACCTATCTTGTGACAGAAGCAGTTCTTGTTTTCATAGGACGATGAAAAATTGAATGGTATTTAAAAAGAACAACAAAACAAATTCCTGGACAAATTGCTATATCCAATGAGACCAAATTTTATTAATATTTTTTTAAAATGTGATACAGCCATTTAATTTTCACGTTAACAACTGCCAGCATTTGTATGTACACACAAGCATACACTATTTATATAAAAAAATAAGCTTTAATAATAAACAAGCCTTTACAAATGCAGCTTTCTAAAGCCTATTGAGAAATAAGTATGGACATTTCTGAGATAGGATCACTGTGGAATCCGGCTCTTCAGGAAGAATATTTTGAGAATAAAAAGCCTGACACAAATCACTAACTAGTTTTCAAATGCCAGTTTCGTAATTCTGTGTACTTCTTAGTCTAATTATTACCTTTCTGTTGGCTTTTAGGGTTGTCTCCAAACTGTTAGACGTCCCCTAAGTGAATGTTTATATCTATTCCTTCTGAAAATTAGAAGAACCGGAGCCCCTTTTCACTTCAGTTCAGTCGCTCAGTCATGTCCGACACTTTGCGACCCCATGAACCGCAGCACGCCAGGCCTCCCTGTCCATCGCCAACTCCTGGAGTTTACTCAGACTCACGTCCATCGAGGCAGTGATGCCATCCAACCATCTCATCCTCTATCGTCCCCTTCTCCTCCTGCCCCCAATCCCTCCCAGCATCAGAGTCTTTTCCAATGAGTCAACTCTTCGCATGAGGTGGCCAAAGTACTGGAGTTTCAGCTTTACATCATTCCCTCCAAAGAAATCCTAGGGCTGATCTCCTTCAGAATGGACTGGTTGGACCTCCTTGCAGTCCAAGGGACTCTCAAGAGTCTTCTCCAACACCACAGTTCAAAAGCATTAATTCTTCGGTGCTCAGCTTTCCTCACAGTCCAACTCTCACATCCATACATGACCACTGGAAAAACCATAACCTTGACTAGACACAGACCTTTGTTGGCAAAATAATGTCTCTGCTTTTGAATATGCTATCTAGGTTGGTCATAACTTTCCTTGCAAGGAGTAAGTGTCTTTTAATTTCATGGCTGCAGTCACCATCTGCAGTGATTTTGGAGCCCCAAAAAATAAAGTCTGACACTGTTTCCACTGTTTCCCATCTATTTCCCATGAAGTGATGGGACCAGATGCCATGATGTTCGTTTTCTGAATGTTGAGCCAATTTTTTCACTCTCCACTTTCACTTTCCTCAAGAGGCTTTTTAGTTCCTCTTCATTTTCTGCCATAAGGGTGGTGTCATCTGCATATCTGAGGTTATTGATATTTCTCCCAGCAATCTTGATTCCAGCTTGTGCTTTCTCCAGCCCAGCGTTTCTCATGATGTACTCTACATATAAGTTAAATAAGTAGGGTGACAATATACAGCCTTGACGTACTCCTTTTCCTATTTGAAACCAGTCTGTTGTTCCATGTCCAGTTCTAACTGTTGCCTCCTGACCTGCATACAGGTTTCTCAAGAGGCAGGTCAGGTGGTCTGGTATTCCCATCTCTTTTCAGAATTTTCCACAGTTTATTGTGATCCACACAGTCAAAGGCTTTGGCATAGTCAATAAAGCAGAAATAGATGTTTTTCTGGAACTCTCTTGCTTTTTCCATGATCCAGTAGATGTTGGCATTTGATCTCTGGTTCCTCTGCCTTTACTAAAACCAGCTTGAACATCTGGAAGTTCACAGTTCACATATTGCTGAAGCCTGGCTTGGAGAATTTTGAGCACTGCTTTACTAGCGTGTGAGATGAGTGCAATTGTGTGATAGTTTGAGCATTCTTTGGCATTGCCTTTCTTTGGGATTGGAATGAAAACTGACCTTTTCCAGTCCTGTGGCCACTGCTGAGTTTTCCAAATTTGCTAAAAGGAGCCCCTTTTAGCCATCCTTACTACAAAACACAACTATCCTTAGAGATCCTCAGTTAGCCAACATAAAATTTTATGCCCAGAGACCTCACAAGTGAAGTCTAAAATTTTTCATCTGAAATAGTTGCAAAGGATCTAAGTACTGGCATGCATAGATACTGCATCTTTGGGTAAAATGGCTACATTTCCCTTTAAATTTAGCCAAGAAATTCTAAATACAGTTGGTGCTAGACACTATCATCCTTTCAAAAAATTACACAAAGAAAACAAATTTTAATGGTAGGAAATGCCACACTTTTATTTTTTACTCCCTGAATTTGTATTTTGATTCTACTTCTCCCTCAAAATTTTAGCCTAATTATTCTTGGCTTACATATTGTTTAGTTGACTGTCTGTAACAAAATTCCATATCATCCTACCATCATAAGGCTCTACATATTTTAAATTTCTTATGGACTGAGTTTGTTCAATAGATAGAGGACAATTTTAATAAACTACTAAACACGTAAAATTTCATTAGCAGTGTATCACTTAATGAGTTGAAGTCTTCTCCTCCCAATTACTTCATCTCTGTATGTTACTATTATTTTTGTTAGAATGGCCACAGTACAGCATCAATTCTTTTCTCCCTTTTCAATTTTATGTATGGAAATGCTGATGACCCTACTTCAGACAGACAGATGGAAACAGAAGGAGTTAGTGATAGCAGGGTAAAGCCATCTCCTTCGGAATTACATGCTAAAATAAATACTCAGAAATTTTGATGTTCCTTCAATTTTGTTGTAAGCAAGGAATTGGGGACCAACCAGCATTGCAGGAGGATCTGTATCATGTTACTGTGCTTTAATTTCCAAACATTATGTTTGGAAATTGTATCTTGAGTCCTGCTCTACAGTAAGACGCATATGGGAAATGATCTGCTTTCATCTGTAATGGGAAAAAAGGGCATTTTCTCTGGCTGGTGAATCTTTGAAGAGTGCAATAGAGAGGTAAGGATCTAAAAATGTATCCCCTGAAACTGTTTGAGTCTCTGACTCATTGGAAAATGCTGGTAGATGTAAGGCTGCTGTTGTTGAGTTGCTAAGTTGTGACCAATTCTTTGCGACCCCCAAGGACTGCAGCACGCCAGGCTTCCCTGTCTTTCACTGTCTCACAGAGTTTGCTTAAGTCCATTGATTCGGTGATGCCATCCAACCATCTCATCCTCTGTCACCCCCTTCTACTCCTGCCCTCAATCTTTCCCAGCATCAGGGTCTTTTCCAATGAGTTGGCTCTTTGAATCCAGTGGCCAAAGTATAGGAGCTTCAGCACCAGTCGTTCCAAAGAATATTCAGGGTTGATTTCCTTTTGGGTTGACTGGTTTAATCTTGCAGTCCAAGGAACTCTCAGGAGTTTTCTCTAGCACCACAGTTTGAAAGCATCAGTTCTTCAGCCCTCAGCCTTCTTAATGATCCAACTCTTACATCCATATATGACTACTGGAAAAATCATAGCTGTGACTATATGGACCTTTGTTGGCAAAGTGATATCTGCTTTTTAATATGCTGTCTAGGTTGTCACAGCTTTGCTTCCAAGGAGCAAGCATCTTTTAATTTCATGGCTGCAGTCACAATCCATAGTGATTTTGGAGTCCAAAAAAATAAAATCTGTCACTGTTTCCACTTTTCCCCCATCTGTTTGCCATGAAGTGATAGGACCAAATGCCATGATCTTAGTTTTCTGAATGTTGAGTTTTAAGTTAGTTTTTTTTTTTTTTCACTCTCCTCTTTCACCATCATCAAGAGGCTCTTTAGTTCCTCTTCACTTTCTGCCATTAGAGTGGTATCATCTGCATACCTGAGGTTGTTGATATTTCTCCAGGCAATCCTGATTCCAGCTTGTGTTTCACTTAAGTCTGACAGTTCGCATGATGTACTCCGCATATAAGTTAAATAAGCAGGCTGACCATCTACAGCTTGCCGTACTCCTTTCCTAATTTTGAACCAGTCTGTTGTTCGTGTCTGGTTCTAACTGCTGCTTTTTGACCTACATACAGGTTTCTCAGGAGACAGGTGAGGTGGTCTGGTATTCCCATCTCTTTAAGAATTTTCCATTTGTGATCCACACAGTCAAAGACTTTAGCATAGTCAATGAAGCAGAAGTAGATGTTCTTCTGGAATTCCCTTGGTTTTTCTGTGATCTAACAGATGCTGGCAATTCGATCTCTGGTTCCTCTGCCTTTTCTAAATCCAGCTTGTACATCTGGATATCCCAGTTTAAAAACTACTGGCTTCAGTGACTTAAGTTTAGATTTAACGATGCTTTCATAAATCATAGAAATTATTAGATTATGTCACCATCTTAATAGAGCCTCTTGTCCTTAAATGTACTCTGTTGTAACTAGTCCTGTAAGATGTTTCTTGGCAAATGGGTTCTGAGATCTGTCTGTGTCTTTTGGTTGGTGCATTTAATCCATTTACGTTTAAGATAATTATGGATATGAATAGACTGGGCAGATGAGAACATGTGCAAGTACGCACTTCCATTTAGCACGTCACTCTGCTTAACCCCCAAATTAAATGTAATTATTTTTTAGGTTAGTCATGTTTGGATTATGGCTTGCAATTGTAATTATCTTTTTTTTTTTAGTCAGGCTATTGATTGTGAAAACAGACATCTTTTACGATTGTAATTATGTAACTATTATTTGGAGAAGGCAATGGCACCCCACTCCAGTCCTCTTGCCTGGAAAATCCCATGGACGGAGGAGCCTGGTAGGCGGCAGTCCATGGGGTCGCTAAGAGCTGGACACGACTGAGCGACTTCACTTTCACTTTTCACCTTCATGCATTGGAGAAGGAAATGGCAACCCACTCCAGTGTTCTTGCTTGGAGAATCCCAGGGGCGGGGGAGCCTGGTGGGCTGCTGTCTATGGGGTCGCACAGAGTCGGACACGACTGAAGCGACTTAGCAGCAGCAGCAACTATTATTTAATACCATTGCATCATGATTTTTAGCAGAACCTTACTAGCATGGGAAATGAACACAATTGTCCAGTAGTTTAAACATTCTTTTGCACTTCCTTTCTTTTGGATTGGAATTAAAACTGACTTTTTCCAATCCTATAGCCACTGCTGAGTTTTCCAAATTTGTTGACATACTGAGTGCAGCACTTTAACAGCATCATCTTTTAGGATTTGAAATAGCTCAGCTGGAATTCCATCACCTCCACTAGCTTTGTTGGAAGTAATGCTTCCTAAGGCCCACTCGACTTCACACTCCAGGACGTCCGGCTCTCAGTGAGTGACCATACCATTGTGATCATTTGGGTCATTAAAACCTTTTTTGTACGATTCTGTGTATTCTTGCCACCTCATTTTAATCTCTTCTGCCTCTGTTAGGTCCTTACTGTTTCTGTCCTTTATTGTGCCCATTCTTGCATGAAATTTTCCTTTGATATCTCCAATTTTCTTGAGGAGATCTCTTGTCTTTCCCATTCTATTGTTTTCCTCTGTTTCTTTGCATTGCTCATTGAATAAGGCTTTCTTATTGCTTCTTGATATTCTCTAGAATTCTGCATTCAGTTGGGTTTATCTTTTCCTTTCTCCCCTACTTTTCACTTCTTTTCTTTCCTCAGCCTTGTAAAGCTTCCTCAGACAACCACTTTGCCATCTTGCATTTCTTTTTGGGGGGATGGTTTTGGTCAGTGCTTCCTATACAATGTTACAAATCTCCACCCACTCTATCACATCTAAGCCCTTGAATCTATTCATCACCTCCATTGTATAATCATAAGGGATTTGATTTAGGTTATACCTGAATGGCCTAGTGGTTTTTCCTTGCTTTCTTCAATTTAAGCCTGAATCTTGCAGTAAGGAGCTGATGATCTGAGCCACAGTCAGCTCCAGGTCTTGTTTTTGCTGACTGTATAGAGCTTCTCATACTGTTCATGGGGTTGTCAAGGCAAGAATACCGAAGTGGTTTGCCATTCCCTTCTGCAGTGGGCCACATTCTGTCAGAACTCTCCACCATGACCCATCCACCTTGGATGGCCCTACACAGCATGGCTCATAGATTCATTGCATTAGACCAGGCTGTGGTTCATGGGATCAGTTTGGTTAGTTTTCTGTGGTTGTAGTTTTAAGTCTGTCTTCCCTCTGATGGAGAAGGATAAGAGCCTTATGGAAGCTTCCTGATGGGAGAGACTGACTGAGGGGGAAACTGGGTCTTGTTCTGATGGGACGGGGCCATGCTCAGTTCAGGGCAGTTCAGTCACTCAGTCGTGTCCGACTCTTTGTGACTCCATGAATCGCAGCACGCCAGGCCTCCCCGTCCATCACCAACTCCCGGAGTTTACTCAAACTCACGTCCATTGAGTCGGTGATGCCATCCAGCCATCTCATCCTCTGTCGTCCCTTTCTCCTCCTGACCCCAATCCCTCCCAGCATCAGAGTCTTTTCCAATGAGTCAACTCTTCGCATGAGGTGGCCAAAGTACTAGAGTTTCAGCTTTAGCATCAGTCCTTCCAAAGAAATCCCAGGGCTGATCTCCTTCAGAATGGACTGGTTGGACCTCCTTGCAGTCCAAGGGACTCTCAAGAGTCTTCTCCAACACCACAGTTCAAAAGCATCAATTCTTCGGTGCTCAGCTTTCTTAACAGTCCAATTCTCACATCCATACATGACCACTGGAAAAACCATAGCCTTGACTAGACGGACCTTTGTTGGCAAAGTAATGTCTCTGCTTTTGAATATGCTATCTAGGTTGGTCATAACTTTCCTTGCAAGGAGTAAGTGTCTTTTAATTTCATGGCTGCAGTCACCATCTGCAGTGATTTGGGAGCCCAAAAAAATAAAGTCTGACACTGTTTCCACTGTTTTCCCATCTATTTCCCATGAAGTGATGGGACCAGATGCCATGATGTTCGTTTTCTGAATGTTCAACTTTAAGCCAACTTTTTCACTCTCCTCTTTCACTTTCATCAAGAGGCTTTTGAGTTCCTCTTCACTTTCTGCCATAAGGGTGGTGTTATCTGCGTATCTGAGGTTATTGATATTTCTCCCAGCAATCTTAATTCCAGCTTGTGGTTCTTCCAGCCCAGCGTTTCTCATGATGTACTCTGCATATAAGTTAAATAAGCAGGGTGACAATATACAGCCTTGACATACTCCTTTTCCTATTTGGAACCAGTCTCAGTAAATATTTAATACAATTTTATGTTGATGAATGGGGCTGTGTTCCCTCCCTGCTATTTACCTGGGGCTAACCAGTGGCTCAGAAGGTAAAGCGACTGCCTGCAATGCGGGAGATCCGGGTTCGATCCCTGGGTTGGGAAGATCCCCTGGAGAAGGAAATGGCAACCCACTCCAGTATTCTTGCCTGGAAAATCCCATGGATGGAGCCTGGTAGGCTACAGTCCATGGGGTTGCAAAGAGTCGGACACGACTGAGCCACTTCACTTCACTTCAAACTATGGTGGAGGTAATGAAGATAACGGCGACCTCCCTCAAAAGATCCCAGGCATGCACTGCTACACTCAGTGCCCCCAACCCTGCAGCAGGCCACCACTGACCCATGCCTCTGCCGGAGACACCTGGACACCCACAGGCAGGTCCGGGACAGTCTCTTGTGGGGTCACTGCTCCTTTCTCCTGGGTCCTGGTGCACAGGGTTCTGTTTGTGCCCTCTAAGAGTCTATTTCCCAGTCCTGTATAAGTTCTGGCAGCTCTATGGTGGGTTTAATGGCAACCTCCTCCAAGAGGGCTTATGCCATACCCAGGTCTGCTGCACCCAGAGCCCCTGCCCCGCAGCAGTCCACTGCCGACTTATACCTCCTCAGGAGACACCCAAACACAGTCTGTCTCAGTCTCTGTGGGGTCCCTGGGTCCTGCACACAAGGTTTGTTTGAGCCCTCTGAGCACCTCTGGCAGAAATGGGGTTTGATTCTAAATGCAAATTCACCTCTCCTACCGTCTTTCTGGGGCTTCTCCTTTGTTCTTGGATGTGGGGTATCACCTCGCGGCCTTGCCAGTGCCACGCAGCCACTGCTCGCCGCTCCAGCGCATGCAAGTTGGACCATAAAGAAAGCTGAGCACCGAAGAATTGATGCTTTTGAACTGTGGTGTTGGAAAATACTCTTGAGGGCTCCTTGGACTGCAAGGAGATCAAACCAGTCCATCCAAAAGGAAATCAGTCCTGAGTATTCATTGGAAGGACTGATGCTGAAGCTGAAACTCCAATACTTTGGCTACCTGATGCAAAGAACTGACTCATCTGAAAAGACTGTGATGCTGGGAAAGATTGAAGGTGAGAGAAGAAGGGGACGACAGAGGATGAGATGGTTGGATGGCATCACTGACTAAATGGACATGAGTTTGAGTAAACTCCAGGAGTTGGTGATGGACAGGGAGGCCTGGCGTGCTGCAGTCCATGGGGTCACAAAGAGTCTGACACAACTGAGCGACTAAACTGATAAAGCTTCTCCATCTTGAGCTACAAAGACAAATAATCAACCTGATTTTGGTACTGACCATCTGGTGGTGTCCGTGTATAGAGTCATCTCTTGTGTTGTGGGAAGAGGGTATTTGCTATGACCAGTGCATTCTCTTGGCAAAACTCCGTTAGCCTTTGCCCTGATTCATTTTTTTAAATTTAAATTTATTTATTTTAATTAGAGGCTAATTACTTTACAATGTTGTATTGGTTTTGCCATACATCAACATGAATCCGCCGTGGGTGTACACATGTTCCCAATCCTGAATCCCCTTCCCACATCCCTCCCCATACCATCCCTCTGGGTCATCTCAGTGCACCAGCCCCGAGCATCCTGTATCCTGCATCGAACCTGGACTGGCGATTTGTTTCATCTTAGAGGAGAACATAGGCAAAACACTCTCCGACATAAATCACAGCAGGATCCTCTATGACCCACCTCCCAGAATATTGGAAATAAAAGCAAAAATAAACAAATGGGATCTAATTAAAATTAAAAGCTTCTGCACAACAAAAGAAACTATAAGCAAGGTGAAAAGACAGCCTTCAGAATGGGAGAAAATAATAGCAAATGAAGCAACTGACAAACAACTAATCTCAAAAATATACAAGCAACTCCTGCAGCTCAATTCCAGAAAAATAAACGACCTGATTCATTTTTTAGTCCAAGGCCAAACTTGCCTGTTACTGCAGGTATCTCTTGGCTTCCTACTTTTTGAATTCCAATCCGCTATAATGAAAAGGACATCATTTTTGGTTTTAGTTCTAGAAGATCTTGTAGGTCCTTGAAGATCTTGTGGTTCTGTGAAGAACTAGTCAACTTCATCTTCTTTAGCATTACTGGTTGGGGCATAGACTTGGATTACTGTGATGTTGAATGGCCTGCCTTGGAAACGAACCAATATAATTCTGTCCTTTTTGAGACTGCACTCAAGTACTGCATTTTGGACTCTTTTGTTGACTATTTCTTCTCAGGGATTCTTGCCCACGGTAATAGATATAATGGTTGTCTGAATTAAATTTGCCCATTCCAGTCCATTTTAGTTCACTGATTCCTAAGATGTCAATTTTCACTCTTGCCATCTCCTGCTTGACCACTTCCAGTTTACATTGATTCATGGACCTAACAGTCCAGGTGTTATGCAGTATTGTTCTTTTTTTCTTAATACATATATTTTACTGAAGGAGAGTTGACTTACAGTGTTTCAGGTGCACAGCAAGGTGACTCAGTTATCCACACACATGTACATTATTTTCAGATTGTTTCCCTTTATAGGTTATTACAAAATATTGACTGTAGTTCCTGGTGCTATACAGTAAACCTTTGTTGCTTATCTGTTTTTTTTAGTTAGAAATCGAGCATTCTATTCATGCTAAGTCAAACAAGTGGAATCAAAATGTCATAAAATTTTTAGTTAGGCAAAAATTCATAAGTTTTCTAAAATATATATATATATATTATGCTATGCTGTGCTAAGTCACTTCAGTCGTGTCCGACTCTGTGCGACCCCATAGACGGCAACCCACCAGGCTCCCCCATCCCTGAGATTCTCCAGGCAAGAACACTGGAGTGGGCTGCCATTTCCTTCTCCAATGCACGTATCACTTTTCACTTTCATGCATTGGAGAAGGAAATGGCAACCCACTCCAGTGTTCTTGCCTGGAGAATCCCAGGGACGGGGGAGCCTGGTGGGCTGCCGTCTATGGGGTCGCACAGAGTTGGACACAACTGAGGCAACTTAGCAGCAGCAGCAGCATATGTATACAAAAGTTTTTCTACTATGCTTGATAAAGGCTTGAGAAGGAACATCAAAAAAAAGAGATGGAGAAATTGGAGAACATAAGCTAAATGAAACGGGAGCACTGAATATGAAATAGAAAAAGTGAAAATAACCAGATAAAAGTAAAAGATGCTCATATAGTCCAGTTGTTTTTAAACACGGCTGCTCATTAGAAACACATTTGGAGCTCTGGAGAAAAAAAAGCGTTTTCTATTTTTCAAAAAATTCCAAGATAATTCTGATATGATCTGGATTTTAAAGTGATGACAGGATTTTCTATTAAATGTTAGTTTTCTTGATAAGTCTATTTTTTTGTTGTTGACAATCATGATACAATGCTATTGAGTGAGTAATAGTTACATAATCACAATGGTAAAAGATGTTTATCAGTTTTCACAATTGATAGCCAGACAAAAAATAAACGATAATTACAATTGCGAGCCATAATGGGAACATGATTAACCTAACAATATAAAATGCTGCTGCTGCTGCTGCTGCTAAGTCACTTCAGTCGTGTCCGACTCTGTGTGACCCCATAGACGGCAGCCCACCAGGCTCCCCAGTCCCTGGGATTCTCCAGGCAAGAACACTGGAGTGGGTTGCCATTTCCTTCTCCAATGCATGAAAGTGAAAAGTGAAAGTGAAGTTGCTCGGTCGCGACCCCATGGGCTGCAGTATAAAATAATTGCATACAATTTGGGGGGGGAGGGATCAAGCAGAGTAATATGATAAGTGAAAGTGCATATATGCATATGTTTTCATCCGCCCAGCCAGTCAATGTCTTTTGGTTGGTGCATTTAACCTATTTACATTTAAGGTAATTATCGATACATATGATCCTATTAGGGCTTCCCTCACAGCTCAGTTGGTAAAGAATCTGCCTGCAATGCAGGAGACCTGGGTTTGATCCCTGAGTTGGGAAGATCCCCTGGAAAAGGGAAAGGCTACCCACTCCAGTATTCTGGCCTAGAGAATTCCATGGACTGTATAGTCGATGGGGTTGCAAAGAGGTGGACATGACTGAGTGACTTTCACTTTCACTTTCATTTTCATGATCCTATTACCATTTACTTATTTGTTTTGGGTTTATTTTCTATAGGGCTTTTGCTTCTCTTGTGTTTCATGCCTAGAGAAGTTCCCTTAGCATTTGTTGTAAAGCTGGTTTGGTGGTGCTGAATTCTCTTAGCTTTTGCTTGTCTGAAAAGCTTTTGATTTCTCCATCAAATCTGAATGAGAGTCTTGCTGGGTAAAGAAGTCTTGGTTGTAGGCGCTTCTCTTTCATGAGTTTAAATATATGGTGCCATTCCCTTCTGGTTCATAGAGTTTCTGTTAAGAAGTCAGCTGATAACCTGATGAGACTTCCCTTGTATGTTGTTTGTTGTTTTTCCCTTGTTGCTTTTAATATTTTATCTGTCTTTAATTTTTGTCAGTTTGATTACTATGTGTCTCAGTGTATTCCTCCTTGGGTTTACCCTGCCTGGGACTCCATGTGCCTCCGGGACTCGGTTGACTATATCCTTTCACATGTTAGGGAAGTTTTCAGCTATTATCGCTTCAAATACTTTCTCAGGTCCTTTCTCTCTCTTCTACTTTGGGACCCGTATATCACGGATGCTGGTGTGTTTAATGTTGTCCTAGAGGTCTCTTAGTCTGTCTTCATTTCTTTTCTTTTTTTTTTTTTTTTCTATATTCTGTTCTGTGGTAGGGATTTCTGCCATCCTGTCCTTCAGGTTATGTATCTGTTCTTCTGCCTCAGTTATCCTATTGATTCCTTCTAGTGTATTATTTATCTCTGTTTGTTTGTTCTTTAGTTCTTCTAAGTCTTTGGTAAACATTTCTTGCATCTTCTCCACTGTTTTCCCAAGATCCTAGGTCATATTTACTACCATTATTTTGAATTATTTTTCTGGAAGGTTGCCTTTCTCCACTTCTTTTTGTTGATTTTCTGGGGTTTTATCTTGTCCCTTCATCTGAGACATAACTCTCTGCTTTTTCATGCTGATTCAGTCCAGTCCAGTTGCTCAGTCATGTCCGACTCTTTGCAACCCCATGGACTGCAGCACGCCAGGCTTCCCTGTCCATCACCAACTCCCAGAGCTTACTTATGTCCATTGAGCTGGTGATGCCATCCAACCATCTCATCCTCTGTCGTCACCTACTCCTCCCGCCTTCAATCTTTCCCAGCATCAGGGTCTTTTCAAATTAGTCAGTTCTTTGCATCAGGTGGCCAAAATATTGGAGCTTCAGCTTTAGCATCAGTCCTTCCAATGAATATTCAGGACTGATTTCCTTTAGGATTGACTGGTTGGATCTCCTTGCAGTCCAAGGGACTCTCAAGGGTCTTCTCCATCACCACAGTTCAAAAGCATCAATTCTTTGGCACTCAGCTTTCTTTATAGTCCAACTCTCACATCCATACATGACCACTGGAAAAACCATGGCTTTGACTAGATGGACCTTTGTCAGCAAAGTAATGTCTCTGCTTTTTAATATGCTGTCTAGGTTTGTCATAGCTTTCCTTCCATGGAGTAAGTGTGTTTTAATTTCATGGCTGCAGTCACTGTCCACAGTGATTTTGGAGCCCAAGAAAATAAAGTCTGTCACTGTTTCCATTGTTTCCCAATCTATTTGCCATGAAGTGATGGCAAATACTGCCGTCATGCTGATTAACTTTCTGTAATGTGATTTTTGTTCTAGCTGCTGTGCGATTGTGATTCTTCTTGCTTATTCTGTCTGCCCTCAGATGGAGGAGGCTAAGAGGCTTGTGTAAGCTTCCTAATAGGAGGGACTGGAGGTGGGAAAAACTGGGTCTTGCTCTAGTAGGCAGGGCCTTGCTCAGTAAAGCTTTAATCCAGTTATATACTGATAGGTGGGGTTCCCTCCCTGTTAGTTGTTTGGCCTGAGGTGACCCAGCCCTGGGGTCTGCTGGGTCTATTGTAGGGATAATGGCACCTCCAAGGGGGACCTTCCGGGACTGCTGCTGCCAGCACCCCTGTCCCTGTGGTGAACCCCTGCTGACCCACGCCTCCACAGCAGGCCCTCCTACACTGGCAGGTGGTTTGGGGTCGGTCTCCTGTGGGGTCACTGCTCCTTTCCTCTGGGTCTTGGTGCATGCAACATTTTGTTTGTGGCCTCCAAGACTGGAGTCTCTCTTTCCCCCAGTCCTGTGGAAGTCCTGCAGTCAAATCCCACTGGACTTCAAGGTCTGATTCCCTGGGATTCCTAGTCCCTTTGTCAGATCCCCAGGCTGGGAAGCCTGACGTGGGGCTCAGGACCTTCACAACAGTGGGAGAACTTCTTTGGTATTACTGTCCTTCAGTTTGTGGGTCACCCACCCAGCAGGATGTGATCGGGATTTGATCTTATCATGATTGTGCCCCTGCTACTGTCTCACTGCAGCTTCTTCTTTGTCTTCGGAGGTGGGTATCTGTTTTTGGTGGGTTCCAGCATTCTCCTGTCAATGGTTGTTCAACAGCTAGTTGCGATTTTGGTGCTCTCCACAATTGTTCTTTATAGCATTGGACATTATTTTCACCACCACACATATCCACAACTGGACATTGTTTTCGCTTTGGCCCAGCGGCTTCATTCTTTCTGGAGCTATTAGTAATTGCCCACTGCTTTCCCAGTGGCTGAGACAGTAAAAAAAAAAAAAAAAAAGCAACTGCAATGCAGGAGACCTGGATTCCATCCCTGGGTTGGGAAGATCCCCTGGAGCAGGGAATGGCTACCCACTCCAGTATTCTTGCCTGGAGAATTCCATGGACAGAGGAGCCTGGTGGGCTATAGTCTATGGGGTCACAAAGAGCTGCAGAGGACTGAGTGACTAACACTTTGACTTTCATACTTCCCCATTAGCACAATGGACACCTTCCAACCTGGGGGACACATCTTTCAGAGTCGTATCTTTTTGCCTTTTTATACTGTTCATAGGGTTATTGTGTCAAGAATACTGGAGTGGTTTGCTGTTCCCTCCTCCAGTGGACCACCTTTTGTCAGAACTCTTCACTGTGACCCATCCATCTTGGGTAACCCTGCATGGCATGGCTCATAGCTTCACTGGGTTACACAAGCCCCTTCACCACGACAAGACTATGATCCAGGAAGGGACTTCGGGATAGAGTTTGGTGTATGGAAGTACTTGATAAACTTGTGTGGAATGGAAGGAGGGGGGTCTTCTGACCACACAGAGCTTGGCTGGCTTCAATGGACTCTTCTAATGATACAGGCACTTTAAGCCCAAGATAATAAGGGGAGGGAAGAATGCGTTTCTAGGACCCAGTTCCATCCAAGTAAAGCCACCAGGCTGACTGCCAGTTGGTTCCTCCCCAGCGCAGTCACTTTTTTCCCATAGTTAAACCTCCTCTCTCCTACGTCAATTCTCAATTCATTCTGACTATGTTGTGCCTCTGCTGACCATCCCCAACCTCATATTTTCGCTTTGAAAGAGCCTTACTAAAGCATCACACTGTAAATCACATCATCAGTCAGTAAATAGCATCCCAGGATGTAGACGAGTATCATCTTGTTCTTGGTGGCTCTGCCCCTTCGGGAGTGGCTGCACCTGAGATTTTCTGTCGTTCCCTAAAGCTTAGCTCACTGCTCCAGGAAACTGGGACATCCAGGGAGCTCACCCTGTCTCACCCCATGTGAGCAGTGAGTGAACCTGCAGCCCCATGGCTGTGCAGACCAGGGAGTGGACAGGCCAGGGTGGGTAAGAAGCTGGCCAAGCCTTCACGGGGCTCTGCTTTCTGATAGGCTTGTAAGTCAGAGAGCCCCCAGATTGCCACCCTTGACCCCACTCACCCAGCGAGTCCCTGTCCAAATGGACGGCCCCGCCCCGCCCCTCATGTGCAGCTGCAGGCGGGTCCAGCTGCCGGAGGGAGTTCAAGTACTCTGAGCTGGGGCAGGACCGGGGCTCCTCTCCCAGCCTGGTGAAGTCCAAGGCCTTCAGTGTGAGATCATTTACCTTTTAGTTCAGATCCTTTTCAGAATCTAATGAGTTAGTTCCTTACAGACCCAGCTCATCTTCTATAGAAATCAGTTACCTGGGTCTTTAGAGGCCAGAGAAGGAATCCTGCTCATTCTACAGCTCATGCACAGAAGGTCACTGATCGAGTTTCACTGCATTTATTCAGGGAGGTTTGGAACATGAGAGGCCTTGTGTGAGCACATTTTGGGATCCTCTTTAGAGACTGTAAGTTAAGAAAGTGTCCAAGATGAAAAGGTTACCCCAACTCATGCCACTTGAGTCTCCACATACGTCATCTCAGTGACAGGCTGGAGGAGTGACGACCTCACACGTGAGCATGTTCCCAGGATCTGAACAGAGCACACACTCCTCCATGCAAACACACGCACACATGACACCCTTATACATGGACCCAGCTTCTATGAGTAAACTTGCTGTTGCTGACTCTCTTCTCTTAACCTGAAATAAGACAGACTTCACTGTCATCCATTAGCCTAGGATTTGGGCCACAAGCTGAATCTCACATTTCCCTGTGCTCACAGTTGCAGAATATTCAGGGCTGGAGGGTACAGGACAGAGTCAGAGAAGTGGGTCCCTGGCAAGATGGGTAACTTCTGCAAACCTGCCTCCTCACTGTCCATTGTCCTGGGCTCACTGCTACTGTGCAGCTGTCGCCAAGATGAAGTGGGAATAACGTGGGGAAGGCATCTCCACGCCGTCTCCCAAGGAGGTCACTACTGACATTTTCTTGCAGATGGTTTTGGTGGAGCAGGACTCTGGCATACCTGGCCATCTGTCCTATGTGTCGGTAGCACAACTCAGAGCACCCCTTGTTGGAGGTGGGGAGATTCTGGTCAATAGGACCCCTGGACTAGTCCATGCTTGGGAAGGTGAGAAGGGCTCCTTAAAGAGTAATGGTGATTGCTTATTTTCACTCTTAACATGGACGTATCCTTCTCGTGAGGACAGTTCAGTCCAGGGAAGGTGCAGATTCCTAAGCCTGTGTGGGTGCTCAGTTGCTTCAGTAGTGTCCAACTCGTTGTGACCCTGTGGACTGTAGCCCATCAGGCTTCTCTGTCCTTGGGATTCTTGAGGCAAGAAGTGGGTTGCTGGGTCCTCCTCCAGGGGATCTTCCCAACCCAGGGATCGAACCTGCATCTCATGTCTCCAGCATTGGCAGGCAGGCTCTTTACCACTAGTACCACCTAAGCTCTTACTGTAAATAATTGACGGAGCCAAGAGAAGAGGGGTCAGGGCTCGGGCTTTCTGAAGGGGGAGCCTTGCCCTCCGCCCTGGCCCAGGCCTGACCTCACAGTGGCTGCAGGCTGTGACCCACCTGCGGTTGCACTTCTCCTGGTACAGCTGCAGCTGGTTCTCGTTAACATTGAATTCTCTGACCAGGGCATCGCGGGTGGCGCTGTGCAGGTTCTGGTGGGTGTCGTACAGAAAGAGCTGGTTGTTCAGTTCTTCTTGCCGCCTCCGCAGCTGGCGGCAGGAGGAATACAGCTCCTCTTCGCTCTCCTGGAGAACAGACGGGACAACAGCCATGGAGGGATCTGCCACCTGGAGGGGAGACTGCAGGGAGCACGGGGCAGACCCGATCGTCTGCGGGGATCTTCCCAGAAGAGCCAGGATCTGTTTTAAGCAAAGATGAGCTCTAAATCATTTACTCCATGGACAGCAGCAGTCTAGAAAACTATGGCTGCCAGTTAAGGGGAGCTTTATTGTGAAACACTGAAACAGCAGCTGCATTGCCCGGTGATTCTGTTTCTTAATCCAGTCTGGTTTTTCCATGGGTCTGCATCACCTTCTGGTTCTCATCCAAATACAGAGGGCCTGTGCTCGCAGTAGATGCAGCAGGTGAGGGAGAGGGCGGCCTGGACGGAAATCAGACTGCTGGTGGCCTGGGGTGGAGTGAGTGGAGACAGATGAGGAGCAGGAGTGGCTCTCTGGGGTGATGGAAACATTCCAGAATTGGTAATAGTGATGGTTACTCAACTCCGAAGGGGCTAAAAAACAGTGAATCGTACAAGTGGGTGAAATGTATGGTATAAGAATCATCTCAAGTAAATCTGTTACCCACTTCCCCCCGCTCCTGCCAGAAGACCCAGGGAAACATGGGTTACACCCCCAGGGGTGGGCATGTGACTCCAGCTGGTAATGTTGACTTCCTCCCCTGGCACCACCACCTCCAGGCACAAGACCCAGGTCAGGTTAGTGGGCGGTGTCCATGGGAGTTGTTTGGTGCTCTTGGTAAAGAGAAAGTTTCTTTTCTGGTGGATCAGTGGAGAGAGTGATGAGTGTCTTCAGTCGCTAGTGGTCCTTCTGCCATCGTGTGGAGAAAGAGGGAAACAGAGCCACTGGGAAAGCGCCTGGATCCAGCCATGACCGAAACAAGCCCTGCCCTAAACCGGGCCGTTGTCTAAGCCAAAACAGCACTCCCGTTATGCTGAAAACCTTACAGGGTGAGGACTGTGGATTTTAGCACGGGAGGATGAGTGTGTGTTACCTCTGATGTTTGTAGAAGATCTCTATTGTGCAAAGGACGGCTCCTCGGGAGGTCAGTCTAGTGGCTGTTACCACTGATGCAGTGATTCCAGTGAGAGACTCCAGTGCTACAAAAACATCCACTGGTAATCACAAATGTGCTTCTTTGGCTCTTGATTTTTACAAAAACTGGGCTCAGACTGTACTTTGGTCTGAAATTTTTTTCCCCAGCTTAACAACCTTAACAAACAATCATGGACATGCCCTGGGATAATGGGTTGAATGAACTCTGACTTTGGAGATGGGGAAAGCCCTGGCAAAGGTTATTCTGACCACTGGCCAAGGTGCAGAGAAGTAAAACAATGACTGTCTTTGCGCAAGGAGCAGAGGTGAATGGACAGCCCTTGGTAACTGATTCCGTGCACTGAGTGAGCCACGGAGAAGAGTCAGTGGTCACCTGCCTTAAATGTTTGTTTTTCCGCAAGGAGACCAGCTTCCTTTTCTGTTAAGACTAAAGCAAACAAAACAAAAGTACGTAAAAGTCTTAACACTGTACTACGAATCACCTCTTTTCATCTTCTCTCCACCTAAAAGAAAACAACTTCTGTGGCTTTCATATATATAATGACTGTTTGTGATCTGGTTGGGGTAAAAAATTCACTGTTTCCACTAATGCTTCGATATAATTGGAGGCCTGTCCTCCTGTTCTGAATCCCAAATCATTTATAGCTGTTATATAGTTCAGTCTGTAGTACTGCATGTCTAGATAGAAGAAACACTCAGATAAGTACATAAACATATATATAGTTTAGTGAATAACTATAAAGCAAGCAGCCATGGAATCATCAGCAAGTCTAGAGATAAAGCATTGTTCATGCTTCGTACCCCTCCCGATCAAGACTCCCTCTTCCCTTTTAGAATTTTGTGATAACTATTTCCTGGCTTTCTTTTGAGTCTGAATTGTTACCAAAAATTTTAGTTTTATTTTCTATTCCAAGTCCATGATTGTTTCTGTTTTGTATATATATATATATATATATATATATATATATATAACTAATTTTTCTTACCATTGCTTTTGTATTGCATTCTTTCTTGCTTACTATGATCATTCTTTAAGCAAAGTTTATTAGTACTAAATTATCTGTCTTTGGATGTCTGAAAATACTTCCATTCTTCCCTCTGTCTTAAAAAGCAGCTATTAGGATATAAAATACCTAGACCTACAGCTGTGTGTGCAAGGCATTTTGAAGGTATCCCTTACTCTTGAGGCTGCTCTTGCCGTACATAGAAGCACTTCTGTGTAGTGTCAGTCGCCTGTAGATAATCTGTCTTCTCTTCTTTTACAATTTTCTCTTTATCCTGATATTCTTCCACTTCAGTAGAATACGCATGTATGTGGGTCTCGATACTGCTGTGTTTATAGTTGGAGGATGCTTGTCTCTGCAGTGCTAGAAAATTCTCAGCCATGATTTCTTGTTGTTCAGTCAGTCGTGTACGACTCTTTGCAACCCCATGGATGGCAGCACACCAGACTTCCCTATCCTTCACTATCTCTCTGAGTTTGCTCAAACTCATGTCCATTGAGTTGATGATGCCATCCAGCCATCTCATCCTCTGTCACCCCTTCTCCTCCTGCCCTCAGTCTTTCCCAGCATCAGGGTCTTTTTCAGTGAGTTGGCTCTTTATATCAGGTGACCAAAGTATTGGAGCTCTAACTTCAGCATCAGTCCTTCCAATGAATACTGAGTGTTGATTTCCTTTAGGATTGACAGGTTTGATCTCCTTGCAGTCCAAGGGACTCTCAAGAGTCTTCTGCAACACCACAGTTCAAAAGCATCAATCCTTTGGTGTTCAGCCTTCTTTATGGTCCGACTTTCACATCTATACATGACTCCTGGAAAAACTCTAGCTTTGACTATATGGACCTTTGTCAGCAAAGTGATGTCTGATTTTTAATACTCTATGTTTGTTGTAGCTTTTCTTCCAAGGAGCAAGCGTGTTTTAATTTCATGGCTGCAGTTACCATCTGCAGTGATTTTGGAGCCCAAGAAAATAAAGTCTATCACTGTTTCCATTTTTTCCCCATCTGTTTGCCGTGAAGTGATGGAACCAGATGCCATGATCTTAGTTTTTTGAATGCTGAGTTTCAAGCCAGCTTTTTCACTCTCCTCTTCCACCTTCATCAAGAGGCTGTTTAATTCCTCTTTGCTTTCTGCCATTAGGGTGGTGTCATCTGCATAACTGAGGTTGCTGATATTTCTCCCACCAATCTTGATTCCAGCTTGTGCTTCTTCTAGCCTGGCATTTTGCATGATGTACTCTGCATATAAGTAAATCAGAAGGGTGACAATATACAAACTTGACATATTCCTTTCCCAATTTTGAACTAGTCTGTTGTTTCATGCCTGGTTCTAACTGTATCTTTTTGACCTGCTTCTCATGAGGCAGGTCAGGTGGTCTGGTATTCCCATCTCTTTAAGAATTTTCCAGTTGTTGTGATCCACACAGTCAAAGACTTTAGCATAGTCAATTAAGCAGAAGTAGATGTTTTTCTGGAATTCCCTTGCTTTTTCTATGAACCAGTGGATGTTGCAATTTGATCTCTGGTTTCTCTGCCTGTTCTAAATCCAGCTTGTATATCTGGAAGTTCTCAGTTCACGTACTGTTGAAGCCCAGCTTGAAGGATTTTGAGCATTACCTTGGTACCATGTGAAATACACACAATTGTGCAGTAGTTTGAACATTCTTTGGCATTGCCTTTCTTTGGGATTGGAATGAAAACTGACCTTTTTCAGTCCTGTGGCCACTGCTTTTTCCAACTTTGCTGACATACTGAGTGCATCACTTTAATAACCTCATCTTTTAGGATTTGAAATAGCTCAACTGGAATTCCATCACCTCCACTAGCTTTGTTCGTACTGATGCTTCCTAAGGCCCACTTACTTTGCCTTCCAGGATGTCTGGCTCTAGGTGAGTGATCACGTTGTTGTGGTTATCTGGGTCATTAAGACCTTTTCTGTGCAATTTTTCTGTGTACTCTTGCCACCTCCTCTTAGTATCTTCTGCTTCTGTAGGTCCATACTGTTTCTGTCATTTATTATGCCCATCTTTGCATGGAACATTCCCTTGGTATCTCTAATTTTCTTGAAGAGTTCTTTCCCATTCTATTGTTTTCCTCTATTTCTTTGCATTGTTCACTTAAGGCTTTCTTATCTCTCCTTACATTGGCACATTATCTCCCTTATTTCTCCTTTTTTATCTCTCTTACATTAGAACTTCTCATTTTACTTTTTTTTACCATTTTAATATTTATTTTATCTTGCTATATTAAAACAAATTCTCCAAACACAATCTTCACATACATTAATCCTTTCCTTAACTGTACCCATTCTGGAACTTCCCACTTACTAAGGTCTAAAAAAATTGTTTCAAGACTTTTCAACTCAGAGTTCCAGAGATTTCTCTCCTGGTCCTTTCATTCCTGCATCTTGATTGGGTTTAAGGAAGGTTGATCTTTTTAAAATGTGTGTATCCAATTGGATTCTCTTTTTTTAAACTTTTTTGCAATTTCAGTGTTATTTCCTATGCACTGGAGTCAGTTCTCTTGCTTTTCTGCTCGCTAGATAGATTAGCCTTATAGTCCTTGAGGGTTAAAATTTCTGTGTGCAGCTCATCTGGAATGGAAGTGCCTTTCCACCTCTGTGTGTACAGCGGCATCTGGTTGTCTGGAAGCTCTCAATGGGGGACTCCCAAGGGCCAGGCCAGCAGTGTTACCGTGATGGACCGGGGCACTAAGTCCTCTGGATGCTACTAATCCTGTGTCCCGGCCGCACAGCTGTGTCCACTTTCTCCCATCCTGTCAAGAAGCAACTGACCGCTGGCCTGGATCCTAGGTATCTGCCAGGTGTCTTTTCTTGAAGGGTATTTCAGAAGAGTGATGCCCACTAGCCCCAGGCAACCTAGCTGTGTACAGTTCCATGTGCATTAGCACACAAAAATGAAATAACAAAAATCACCTAACCAAACGCAAGCAATTATAAAAAGAACAGGAGGCTAAGGAAAGACTGAGTCACTGGAGATAAACGATAACCACAGAAAATGGCCGAATTGGTCAACCCAAATATCAAATAAATGCAAGAGTAGGTTGTTTTGTGGGAAAAGCACAAACACAGAATCAGGGAAGTAGATAATCCATTATCTAAACTAAACCAGGAAAGTGTGGAAGGTTAACTTGACAAATAAAACCTAACAGGTATAAACTAAAGATAAGGAGATGTGGCAGGAGTGTATGAAGTAGAAGACTGAGTGATGATGGAAAGAGTAAGTACCTGCGTGTAATTATTTTAAGGCTCTTATGTCTTCAATATATATTTTAGATATGCACATACATAATAGCTATTATAGAAAAGTAGCCCATAAGAGATAGTAAATTGTTTTATCCTAAAAGAAAATGAGAAAATTCTCAGGCCCCAGAAGCTTCACAAACGATGTCTTTGTTGTGTGTTGTAGGTAGGTAGCAGTTACCTCCAGTTCTAGTCAGAATGTGCCATCGCCCTGGGAAAGAAGGCTTCTGAGTAATTTTTATGAAACCAGCACAAAACCTGACCCCCCAAAAAAATCAAAGAATACCAGTGAGAAAGTCCTAAAAACACAATAACACATACGTTATAGAAACACGTCAAACCATACAATCCTACTGTATTTCACTAAGAAATTCTTTTCTCCTTCTCTTAAGATGATTGTGTCACACCTCCACCCTCCCTGTGTGTGCACGCTAAGTTGCTCAGGCGTGTCTGACTCTGTGTGACCCCATGGACTGTGGCCCGCCAGGCTCCTCTGCCCATGGGAGTCTCCAGGCAGCAACACTGGAGTGGGTTGCCATGTCCTCCTCCAGGGGATCGTCCCCTCTCAGGGATCAAACCCGCGTCTCTTAGGTCTCCTGCACTGGCAGGCAGGTTCTTCACCACTAGCGCCACCTGGGAAGCCCTAACCCTCCCCAGGGTCAGCCGATGGCCTTACTTTGTCTTTTGTGTAGAAGAAATTACACGGGAAATCTTCCCATCTCGGCCCCTTACCAGCGCCCACGGCTTCCCTCCTGCACTCACACTTTCTCTGCTTCCCTTCTCCACTACGTCGTCTCCATCAGCAGCACAAGCACATCTTCAGAAGCTCTCCCTTCACCCACCCCAGCTCCTGACCCACCCCTCTCGTCACCTTCACAGCCAGTGTCCTCGAATAAGTCATATGTTCCTCATCACTGTATCATGTACTCACGTTCTGCATTTTCAGTTTTTATTAATTATATATACACAGAGTTTAAAGAGCTACTAAATACTCCTTGGAAGAAAAGTTATGACCAACCTAGATAGCATATTCAAAAGCAGAGACGTTACTTTGCCAACAAAGGTTCGTCTAGTCAAGGCTATGGTTTTTCCAGTGGTCATGTATGGATGTGAGAGTTGGACTGTGAAGAAGGCTGAGCGCCAAAGAATTGATGCTTTTGAACTGTGGTGTTGGAGAAGACTGTTGAGAGTCCCTTGGACTGCAAGGAGATCCAACCAGTCCATTCTGAAGGAGATCAGCCCTGGGATTTCTTTGGAAGGAATGATGCTAAAGCTGAAACTCCAGTACTTTGGCCACCTCATGCGAAGAGTTGACTCATTGGAAAAGACTCTGATGCTGGGAGGGATTGGGGGCAGGAGAAGAAGGGGACGACAGAGGATGAGATGGCTGGATGGCATCACCGACTCAATGGACGTGAGTCTGAGTGAACTCTGGGAGTTGGTGATGGACAGGGAGGCCTGGCGTGCTGCGATTCATGGGGTCACAGAGTCAGATACAACGGAGGGACTGAACTGAACTGAACTGAAGAGCTACTAGGATTATTACCAAAAAAAAACCCAGCTGTCTCCTGGGCACCACCCCCTGCCCCTTGACCCCTGCTCCCCAAGGTCAGCAGTTGTTCCTTTTGATTATTAACTCCACAGTTCTAACACAAAAGAAAAACCTGCATTTATACTATAAGTTCTTAGTTTTTTCGATGTTAGCAATTATCTTCAAAGAGAAAGATTTGACTATTTTCCCCACTATTTTCCCCCTCTTATCTTATTCCTTGGAGGTAAATCCATTTAGGTTATATCAATTCATGTTTACATTGTGATTTTATTATTATTACCAACTTTGAACTTGTGAATCTTCTTTGACCCCTCATTTTAGATTGAAATACAAAACAATCCTTGTGTTCTTAGAAAACACCTGTGGTGAGATGTTTGCTCTGGCCTGTGACAAAATCTTCGTGGAATTTGCCATCTTTGGTTTTTTTCTCTTTGTTCTCTAGCACCAATGCCTTTCCCTTTTAATTTTTTATGTTGACATTTTAAGCTTACAGAAAAGTTGCAGTAAGAGTTCGGCAAGTTCCATACCCTGGACCACCCAGAGTCCCCAGGGTTACCATCCTGCCCAACCACAGTCCAGCTGTCAAAGCTAAGATGGGGCATTGAAGCCATGCGAATAACGTGCAGATTTTATTTGGTTTTCACTGGCTTGTCCACCCGTGTCCTCTTTCTCGTCCAAGCCCCAGTCCAGGATCCTACACAACATGCAGTTGCTACGGCTTCCAGTTTCCTCCAATCCGTGGCTTTGCTTCAGTGCCACTGCCACCACTTCCCACCCCGCCGCCCCGCCATGTATGGCCTGAACACTTTTGAAGACTGCTGGTCATTTGCTTCGTAGAACATCTTGCATTTCAAGGGTTTGTCTGATGATTTGTTTGAAGTTGGTGGCTCATACAGTAAAGAATACACCTGCAATGCAGGAGACCTGGGTTCGAGCCCCTGGAGAAGGGAGTGGCTATCCACTCCTGTATTCTTGCCTGGAGAATCCCATGGACAGAGGAGCCTGGCAGACAACAGTCCATGGGGTCACAAAGAGTCGGACGTGACTGAGCGACTAACACTTGCACAGAAACGAGGTACCTTCTCAGGTGTGTGATGCCACGGCGGTGCCACTGATCATTTTTGGTGTGATGATATCTGCTAGGTCCATCCACTGAAAGCTCCTGATTTTCTTTTTACAATTATATTTCCTAGAAGAAGGTATTTTGAGACTGCAAATAGCCTGCCCTCCTCAAACTTTAACTAATTTTAGCATCATGTGTAGACCTTGACAGTGGGGTTCTGGTGGTAATCTGTTTCCCTCACACCTGTGTTTATGCTTTTCAAGGTTTATTTTTTATTGTAGTTTATTCTTATGCAAGTGTAGTTGATTTATAATGTATCAATTTCTGCTGTACAGTAAAGTGGCTCAAATATACACACACATATATATTCTTTTCAGCACGGTTTTATCCCACGATATTGAACATAGTTCCCTGTACTGTAGGGATCTGGTTGTCTAGCCAACCCATATGTAATAATGTGCATCTACTAACCCCTAACGTCAACATCATCCCTCCTCACCCTCCTCCCTGCTTGGCAACCACAAGTCTTTCTGTTTCATAGCTGTGTTCATTTGTATTGTTTTTGATTCCACATGTAAGTGATGTCATATGGTATCTGTCTTTCTCTTCAACTTATTTCACTTAGTATAATAATTTATGGTTGCATCCATGTTGCTATAAATGGCATTATTTATCATTTTTAATGGCTAAGTAATATTCCACTGTATACATGAACCAGTGAAGTTGCTCAGTCGTGTCCAACTCTTTGCGATCCCATGGACTGTAGCCTACCAGGCTCCTCCATCCATGGAATTTTCCAGGCAAAAGTACTGGAGTGGATTGCCATTTCCTTCTCCAGGGGATCTTCCAGACCCAGGAATTGAACCCAGGTTTCCCACATTGCAGGCAGATGCTTTACTGTCTGAGCCACCAGGGAAGCCCTTGTATACATGTACCACGTCTAATTTATCCATCTTCTGTTGATGGACATTTAGGTTTTTCCAAGAGTCATGTCTGACTCTTTGCAACCCCATGGACTGCAACATGCCAGGCTTCCCTGTCCTTCACTATAACCCAGAGTTGGTTCAATCTCTTGTCTATTGAGTCAGTGATTCCATCCAGCCATCTCATCCTCTTTCAACTCCTCCTCCTCCTGCCATCAGTCTTTCCCAGCATCCAGGTCTTTTCCAATGAGCCAGTGCCAAAGTATTGGCACTTCAGAATCAGTCCTTCCAATGAATATTTAGGGTTGATTTCCTTTAGGACTGACTGGTTTGATCTCCTTGCTGTCCAAGAGACTCTCAAGAGTCTTCTCCAACACCAGAGTTTGAAAGCATCAACTTTGTGTCACTCAGCCTTTTTTACGGTCCAACTCTAACATCCATACATGACTACTGGAAAAGGCTCAGAGGTTAAAGCGTCTGCCTGCAATGCAGGAGACCTGGGTTTGATCCCTGGGTCAGGAAGATCCCCTGGAGAAGGAAATGGCAGCCCACTCCAGTATTCTTGCCCGGAGAATCCCATGGACGGAGGAGCCTGGTGGGCTGCAAGTCCACAGGATCGCAAACAGTTGGACACGACTTCACTTTCACTTTCACTTTTGACTGTATAGACCTTTGTCGGCAAAGTGATGTCTCTGCTTTTTAACATACTGTCTAGGTTTGTCACAACTTTTCTTCCAAGGATCAAGTGTCTTTTAATTTCATGGCTGCACTCACTGTCCATAGTGATTTTGGAGCCCAAGAAAATAAAGCCTGTCACTATTTTCACTTTTTCTCCTTTTATTTGCCATGAAGTGATGGGACCAGATTTCATGATCTTAGTTTTTTGAATGCTAAGTTTTAAGCTAGCTTTTTCATGCTCTTCTTTCACCTTCATCAAGATGCTCTTTAGTTCCTCTTTGCTTTCTGCCATTAGGGTGATGTCTTCTGCATATCTGAGGTTATTGATATTTGTCCTGGAAATCTTGATTCCAGCTTGTGCTTCATCCAGCTCAGTATTTCCCATGATGTACTCTGCATATAAGTTAAATAAGCAAGGTGACAATATACAGCCTTGATGTACTCCTTTCCCAATTTGTAACCGGTCCATTGTTCCATGTTGGGTTCTGACTGTTGCCTCTTGTCCTGCATGCAGGTCTCTCAGGAGGCAGGTCAGGTGGTCTGGCGTTCCCATTTCCAAGGCTGGGCTGTTGTAAATAGTGCTGCTGTGAACATAGGGCCACATGTATCTTTTCAATTTATAGTTTCGCCTGGGTATATGCCCAGGAGTAGGATTGCTGGATCAAATGGCAACTCTATTAGAGTTTTTTGAGAAACTTCAATACTGTTGTCCATAATAGCAGCACCAGTTTACATTCCCACCAACATTGTAAGAGGTTTCCCTTTACTCTACACCCTCTCCAGTGTTTTTTTGTGGAATATTAAACAATGGCCTTACTGACTGCTGTGAGGTGTTGCCTCATAGTCGCTTTGATTTGCATTTCTCTAAATAACTAGTGATGTTGGGCATCTTTTTGTGTGCCTGTTGGCCGCCTATATATCTTCTTTGGAGAAATGTCTATTTAAGTCTTCAGCCTGTTTTTCTACTGAGTTGTTTATTTTTGTGGTGTTGTGTGAGCTGTTTGTGTGTTGTGGAGATTAAGCCCTTGTGGGTCGCATCATTTTCAAATATTTTCTCCTGTTCCATAGATTGTCTTCTCATTTTGTTTGTATTTTTCTTTTGCTGTGAAAAAGCTTGCAAATTTGATTAGGTCCCATTTGTTTATTTTTATTTCTATTGCCTTGAGAGACTGACCTAAGAAAACACTGGTATGATTTATATGAGATAATGTTTTGCCTGTGATCTCTTCTAGGAGTTTGATGGTGTCCTATCGTAGGTTTCTAAGTCTCTAAGCCATTTTGAGTTGACTTTTGTGCAATGTGAAAGGTTGTGTTCCAACTTCACTAATTTACATGCAGCTGTCCAACTTTCCCAGCACCACTTCCTGAACTGACTTTTTCTCATTTTAAATTCTGCCTCCTTTGTGGAAGATGGATTGACTGTAGGTGTGTGGGTTTTTCTGAGCTTTCTGTTCTCTTCCATTGATTCATTTGTCTGCTTTTCTGTCGCATTGCACTGCTCTGATTACTGCAGGTTTGGAGTATCGTCTGAAGTCTGGTAGGGTTATCCCTCCCGCTTTGTTGTTCTTCCTCAGGATTACTTGGGCAATTCCGGGGCTGTTATGGTCCATATAAACATAAGGAGCATTTGTTCTAGTTCTGTGAAAAAAGTCATGGGTAATTTGACAGGGATAGTATTAAATCTATAGATTGATGTGGGTAGTACTGTCATTTTAAAAATATTGATTGTTACAATCCAAGAGCATGGGCTCTTTCCATTTTGGGAACCCTTTAATATCCTTCATTAATGTTTTGTGCTTCTCAGCATATTCGTCTTTCACCTCCTTGGTGAGATTTACTCCTAAGTTTGTGTTTTTGTTTTGATGAGATTTTAAAAAGGATTGTTTGTTTACCTTCCCTTTATGATATTTCGTTTTTAGTATAAAGAAATGCAACTAATTTCTGTATGTTATTCTTATATTCTACTACCTTGCTGAATTCCTTCATCAGTTCTAGTATCTTTTTGTATGGCATCTTCAGCATTTTCTATCTATTATGATGTTGTCTGCATATTATGACGATTTTACTCTTTTCCTACCGATTTGAATAACTTTTACTTCTTTTTTCCTCCGATTACTCTGGGTAGGACTTCCAGTAGTGTGTTGACGAGCAGTGGTGAGAGTGGGCATCCACATCTTGGTCCAGATTTTAGCCAGAAAGCTTTCAGCTTCTCAAGGTTGAGTCTATTGCATATGGTTTTTGTCATAAATAGCTTTTCTTGTGTCGAGATATGTTCCCTCTGTACCCACTGTTGTAAGGGTTTTATTGTGAATGGATGAATTTTATCAAGTGCTTTTTCTGCATCTATGGAGAGAATCATGGGCTCTGGTTGATGTAGTTTATCACATTGGTTTACATATGTTGAACCATCCTTGTGACCCTGGGATGAATCCAAGTTGGTCATAGTGTATGACTTTTTTTGGCAGGAAAGTAGGGTTTATACAGGTGGGCATGAGTAAGGAGGGGACAGGCCCAAGGCTCTCATGAGTGAGTGCAGGGCCCACCATTTGTTCTGAGGGCATGATGAGGGATGGATGTGACCTCACCACCGTCTGGGATGAGCCGCTTTTCTGCACCATGTTTTCAAATTCATCCACATTAAACTTAGTAAATCCCCAGTTCTTGGAGATGTGGCTCTTCTGGAACTTGAACTTGGCCCCCTGTGGAGGGCCTCAATCACAGGTACCTTGTTCTGTAGCTTGGTGCAGATGGACATGATGAACTGGGCAATGTGGACCCTGGCCAGTGTGCCCTGGGGCTTTCCAGAGGCAGTGTGCACACCTGTCTGGAGTCCAGCCTGGGGACAGCATGCCAGTCATGCATGTCCACCAGAAAGGGTGGTCTCCAAGGCCCCTTAGGGCAACCGGAGCAGGCCATCAGGCTGCATGCCCTTCTGAGGCTGCCGTGTGCAGCCATCGCACACCGGGCCCCACGGGGAAAAGAGTACAGTCGGCTACATTGGCTGCCGTGGTTTATGGCCTTTTCTGTGTATTGTTGGATTCAGTTTGCTAATACTTGGTTGAGATTTGTTGGGTCTGTAGTCAACAAAATGACTATCCTGTAGTTTTCTCTTTTGGTGGAGTCTCTGGTTTTGGTATCAGGGTGATAGTGGCTTCACAGAATGTCTTTGGGAGTGTTCCTTCCTCTTCAGTCTTTAGGAGGAGTTGGAGAAGGATCGGTATAAGTTCTCTGTAGGCAGGCCTGCTTTTACATTTGTACCGGCCAGACCAACACTTCCAGTGTTTAAAAAAGAAAGGAAACACACAACAGAGTTAACACTGCCTTTCCCTGTCTTGGTCACTGCCTCCCCACTGACTCAGTCTTTGTCTTGACTTTCAGATGTCCCTTTCAGTTGTTTTATACTTCCACTTCTCTGTTCCATGCAACATGCAATATTGTTTGTTTGCATTTTGTAAAATGTGTATAAATGGTGTCACTGAGTGCACTTTTCTGCATTTCACTTTTCTCACACTGCAGTGTTTGAATGTATCCATGTTGTATGTATGTGCTGAGCTCCATTCTGTGTCACCTTTTTATACTAATCCATCTCTCAAATATCCTACATTTTCCTGTATATCTGCCTAGTAATTTGTGGTTCTCCATTTTTTTTTCTTTGCTGTTTGTGCTGTTAGCTCCCTTCACTCAAATTATACTTGTGCGATCCATCCATGTTGCTTATAGCTCAGTCATTTGAGGTTGCTGTGTGTGCTCCATTGTGTAGACACAAGGTTAACACATACAGGAGAGGGACAGCAGGACCCTTCCGGTTTCGCCTGGTGTGAAACGGCACTACAGACAGTCTTGTACATGTCCTTAGGGGACGCAGGGATGCGCTTCTAGCAGGCACACTGGTGTCTCGCAGTATCTGTAGGGGACTGTCTCCAGGATCTGCCTTGGACTCAAAACTCTCAGGACGCTTAAGTCTCAGTCCGCCCTCCACACTCATGGAGTCACCACCTGCTGATTCAGCCAGTGTGGACTGCAAACGTGGTACATGATCTGAGCTTGGTTGAATCCATGAATGCAGAACTCACAGATTACGGAGGGCCAACTGTATGCAGGAGTAGAATGCTTGCTCATAGGCTATGCACACGGTAAACATCAGTAGAGAGTCAAATGTCTTTACAATGTAACTTGCTACCAAATTACACAATTACCAGTACTGTTAAGACTTTCCAATTTTTGCCACTCCAGTAAGTGTGTTAGTGGTATCTTCTTGTGGTCTTAATTTGCATTTTCTCTTACAAATAATAAGCATCTTTTCATTTGCCTATCACCCATTTGGATGTACTCTTATGAGGTGGTTATTCATGAAATACCTTTTACCCTAAAGGATGATCTTAGTAGCTTGGAGGGGTGGAGTCACATTTTCAATGAGATTCTTTGTCAGATAAGTTTATTGGAAATTCTTCTTCCACCCTGTGGTTTGCTTTTTTTATCATCCTTACTATATCTTTTGAGGAGCAGCAGTCGTGAGCGCTAGCAGAGTCTAGTCTCGCTGCCTTCCTTGCCAGGTGAAGCCTTCGGTGTTTTGTTGAAACTTTTCCCTACTGTAAGGCTGTGATACTGTTTGATCTTTTACCTCTTGATCTGTAATCATCTAACTTTGGTTGATATTTGTGTGTGGTATAAGGTCAGGGTCAGATTTCATGCCTGTGGTGATGTTAAAATAAATTTGCTCAACAGATTAAAAAAAAAAAAAACTAGGAAAACTGGTCAGTACTCAGAGCCAGTGACCATCCCGTCTTCACTGGACACAATCTGGGTTTCTAGGGATAAGAATCATCTGAACTTCTCACAATGAAAGGTGTAGAATTGTTAATCAGGACCACCAGGTAGCCTAACCACGTGTTCTTCTTTGAATTCTCCTTTGAACCAGTTATGACATTTTAATCATTCCATGGTTAATGAAGGGGTTAAATAAAATTAGACAGGTGTTCACTTAGTATCTTTATGAGAGTTATGACGTTATCCACTTTTAAAAAGTGACCTTTCAGCAGTTTTAATTCATCCTTTGTTCTTTTCTACTCTCCGCGTCCCTTCTGCAGGGCTTTGTCACGGACTCAGGTTTTTGGGCCAGGGTGACTAGTCCAGTCATCAGAGGATGAGGATCGGGGTGGGGCAGCTCTAGGCTGCACAGAGTGGCCTCCTGTGCACAGGACTTGATGACAAGAAAATACAATGATTGATAGTTCTGGCGCACCCTCATGCTTAGTTGAGAAATAACAGGTGTTTTTACTAACATCATTGCATGACTAACACAAAGCATTCTTCCAAAGACCAACAAACTGCAGAATTGTCACGTATTAACTTTAGAAACTTGGGTTTCTACATGGAGTGAGGTTTTGCTTAAAGAAAGACTAGTAACTGAGGGGGAAAAAGAAAGGATAGAAAAGCGTTATTATTATTTTTTATGGTAACTGTGTCATCGCTGGCAGGCCTATATCCTATAGAAGAACAAAAAATGTGAATAGTTTTTAACAAACAACAAAAAATGATTCCAGACAGACTGCTAGTAATCTGTTGAATGAGATAAAGTTTTATTTTTTCAAACTGTGATACAGCCATTTAATTCTCACATTAACAACAGCCAACATTTGTGTGATACATTCACATGATTCTGTGTACACACAAGCACACACTATTTATATAAAAAATAAATTAAGCTTTAATAATAAACACACGTTTACAAGTGCAGCTTTTTAAAGCCTAATGAGAAATAAGTATGGACATTTCTGAGACAGGATCACCATGGAACTGGTTCTTCAGGAAGAAAATATTTTGAGAATGAAAAGCCTAACACAAAATCAGTGAGTAGTTTTCAAATGCCAGTTTTATAATTCTGCATAGTTCTTAATCTAATGATCAGCTTTCTGTTGGTAAGCTTTTAGGGTTGTCTCCAAAAAGCTGGATATCACCTATATGGAAAGTTCATCTACACGTCTAGAAATTAAAAGAACTAGGCCCCCTTTAACCATCCTTCTTAAGTCCAAATAAAACTCACCCTTAGTGGCCCTGGATCAGTCTTCTTAAAATGTTATGCTCAGAAACCTCCTGACTTTGGAAAACTCGTGGGTCCCCTTACACATTTCTACACTGATGTCTAATAATTTCATCCTGAATAGCTGCAAAGGTGCGTGCGGTACATGGTAGATATTGCATCTTCCGGTAAAATATTTCCATTTCCCTTTAAATTTAGCCAAAGGTTCTAAATACAATTGGTGATAGACACTACCATCCTTTCAAAAAGTTCTACAAACAAGGGAATTTTTTAAAATGGTAGGAAATGCCACATTTTTTTTTTACTCATTGAGTTTATATTTTTATTCTACTTTATAAAATTGTAGCTTAATTATTCTTGGCTTATATATTGTTTAGTTACATATCTGTAACAAAATTACACATCATCCTACCTACACAATCATTTAAAAAGGCTCCACATATTTTAAATTTCTTCTGAACTCAGCTTGTTTAATAAACAGAGTACACATTTAATAAAGAACAAAACACAGTAAAATTCCACGGGCAACATAATGAGTCAAAGAAGGCTTCTACTTTGGTTCTTTTACTCTCTGTGTAGATTACTATTATCTTTGGTAGAATGGCAATGGTACAGTATCGACTCTGTTCTCCATTTTCAGTTTTACAAATGGAAATGCGAATGATCCTTTTTCACACAGACAAATGAGAACAGAAGGAGTTAGTGGTAGCAGGGTAATCTCAGGATACTCAGAAATCTGGGTATTCCTTCAGTTTTATTGAAAGCAAGGAACTGGAAACCACCAGCACTGGAGGAGGACCCGTATCCTGTTAAGAGGCTTGCACTTTCCAGACACTATACTCAACTGTATCTTGAGTCCTGCTCTAGAGTAAGACTGAATGTGGGGAGAAGACCTACTTCCTTCTGTAAGGGGAGAAAAGGGCATTTTCTCACACTGATGAATCTTTGGATAGAGTGCAACAGGAAGTTGAGGATCTGAAAATTGATCCCCTGAAAAAATGAGTCTGTGACTCCTTAGAAAGCTCTGGTAGACTGCTAGGGGTAAGGCTGGCCCAGTTTAAAAACCACTGGCCTTGGCTTAAGTTCAGCTCTAACTACATCGTAAAGCATATAAATTATTAGATCATGTCACTGTCTTTAATAAAGAAGCAGGTCCTCAAATGTGTTCCTATGTAACTAGTCCTGTAAGATGTCTCTCGGCAAAAGGGTTCTCAGATCAAACTTAGGAAATGTGATATTCTAACCCCTCTTCAGTGTGCACATTAGAATAGCCAAGTTTACAGCAGAGAAATTAACTTTCTCCAACCTAAATTTCCCAAACTCAAATGATCTAACCAGCTTCATCTATTTCGTTTTCCATGTAGTAACTAATGTTCACCATTTCCCTTACTCAGTAGAATAAAGACAGTTGTGCACACAGGTAGTCGTGGCCTGACTCCATCAGTGCTGCTGCCATCTTTCACAGCGTTCCTGTCACTCTTCTGCTTGATCTGAATCGGCTGTGCTCTTTACCTGGCTGTGAAAGCACAGTCTCAGCTAGGTATTTATACTCAGGTTACGTGGCTTCCAGGCAGACTCGGGGAAGAGCAGCGATGTCATCTGTGCCCCTCTTTCTCTCTCTGTGCATCCTCATGGAGAGACTCCTAACACCAACTTGACCAGATTCATGTGTTACCCTATCATGGGGAGAATGGTGGTACCAAGGCAAATACCCAGTGATGCTGAATCGACATCACTGTAGCACCTGGGAGGAGGAGCCAATCTTTTGGGGCAAGGGTTCTTCTCAGCATCGTGGAGAATGTCAGCACCCGCCTCAGCTGCTCTGCTCCACTCCGCTCTGCGAGGATGTGGCTGGGTGTGGATTCTACAACACAGCAGCTGAACAGATGCTGAGCCTTCTGTCTTCTATGCTGCTACTTCATCATTCCTTTGACAAAGTAGCAGATAAATGCATTTTAAGCAGAAAGGGGAGCCAGATCTTAGCTTTTGAGCTTTTAAATGGAGTGAAGTGGGAAAGTGTTATGTCCTTTACACACCCCAGGCTGCAAATAGGTAATGCCATCTACACCTGAGCTTGTAGGGAAAATGACGGAGCCAAAAGCAGCTTGAGCTGAGGCTCCACCGGCTGCCTGGCCAACAGCTAACAGGACACTGCGCACTGTGGCTGCCCTGCAGCGCCCAGCTCAGTGCCTTTTTCATCTGAGCGTTCTTGAAAGGTGCTTTGAACATTTTTATCACTGGGAATACTTGTCCCTCGGTTGCCAATGCCAAATAAACTAGGAGCTTCAACTCGGGAATAACTAAGAGCCCCACCTTGGTCAGTCTGCTCTCGGGTGTGTTCTCCTGGCTTCATGGGAGAAAAATGCATTTCTTTAGAAGCACATGGTGAGGTTCCGTGAGACCAGGATAATGGCTATTTTTTCCTTAACATTTTAAACACATGGTCTCCCCTGACTTTACTGCTTGCTGGGTGGAAGTCCTCAGTAAATTTGTGTGGAATGGAGGAGGGGGTCTTCTGATCACACAGAGCAGGGCTGTCTTTAATGGACTCTTCAGATAATACAGGCTCACTAAGCTCAGGATCATAAGGGGAGTGGGTTTCTAGGACCCAGTTCCATCCAAGTAAAGCCCCTAGGCTGACTGCTAGTTTGTTCCTCCCAGCACGATCACTTTTTCCCCATAAGTAAACCGCTTTTCTCCTGAGTCAGTTCTCAGTTCATTCTGTGTTGTGCCTCTTCTGACCACCCCGCCCCCAGCCCACTACTGTCCTCACCTTGAAAAAGCCTTCCTAAAGCATCACATGTACAAATCAGTAAACAGCATCCCAGGATGTAGACGAGTATCACCTTGTCTTCAGTGGGTCTGCCCCTTTGGGGGTGGCTGCACCTGAGATTTTCTGTCGTTCCCTAAAGCTTAGCTCACTGCTCCAGGAAACGGGGTCACCCAGGGAGCCTGCCCTGTCTCACCCCATGTGAGTAGTGAGTGAGCCCGCGGCCCTGTGGCTGTGCAGACCAGGGAGTGGACAGGCCAGGGGGGTAAGAAGCTGGCCAGTCCTTAACGGGGCTCTGCTCTTGGACAGGCTTGTAAATCAGAGAGCTCCCAGCTTGCCACCCTTGACCCCACTCACCCAGTAAGTCCCTGTCCTAATGAATGGCCCACCCCACCCCTCATTTGCGGCTGCAGGCAGGTCCAGCCACCAGAGGGAGTTCAAGTGCTCTGAGCTGGGGCAGGACCGGGGCTCCTCTCCGGGCCTGGTGAAGTCCGAGGCCTTCAGCGTGAGATCGTTTGCCTTTCAGTTCAGATCTTTTCAGAATTGAATGAGTTAGTTCCTTACAGACCCAGCTCGTCTTCTGTAGAAGTCAGTTACCTGGGTCTTTAGATGCCAGAGAAGGAATCCTGCTCACTCTACAGCTCGTGCACAGAAGGTCACTGATCGAGTTTCACTACATTTATTCAGGGAAGTTTGGAACGTGAGAGGCCTCATGTGAGCACATTTTGGGATCCTCTTTAGAGACTGTAAGTTAAGAAAGTGTCCAAGATGAAAAGGTTACCCCAACTCATGCCACTTGGGTCTCCACATATGTCATCTCAGTGACAGGCTGGAGGAGTGACGACCTCACACGTAAGCACGTTCCCAGGGTCTGAACAGAGCACACGTTCCTCCATGCAAACTCACACGCATACACGACACCCTTACACACGGACCCAGCTTCTATGAGTAAAACTTGCTGTTGCTGACTCTCTTCTCTCTTAACCTGAAATAAAACAGATTTCACTGTCATCCATTAGTCTAGAACTCAAGGATACATGGCAGACTTGGGGAAGTGGACCCCAGGCAAGAAACCTCTACAAATCTGTATCCTCACTGGTCTTTGTCCTGGGGTCACTGCTGCTGTGCAGTGTCGTCAAGATGAAATGAGAATAACATGGAGAAGGCATCTCCATGCTCTGTTCAGGGAGGTCACTACTGACATTTTCTTGGAGATAGTTTTGGTGGAGCAAGACTCTGGCATACCTGGCTGTCTGTCCTTATGTGTCTGTAGCACAACTCAGAGCACCCCTTGTTGGAAGTTGGGGGGATTCTGCTTTAATTTAGGACCCTGGACAAGCCCAGGCTTGGGAGGACAAGAAGGGCTCCTTAAACGGTAGTGGTCATTGCTTATTTTCACTCTTTCCTGGGCGTGCTCAGGAGGACAGTTCAGCTCAGGGAAGGTGCAGATGCTTGAGCTCTTAGTATAAGTAATTGATGGAGCCAAGAGAAGAGGGGTCAGGGCTCAGGCTTTCTGAAGGGGGAGCCTTGCCCTCCGCCCTGGCCCAGGCCTGACCTCACAGTGGCTGCAGGCTGTGACCCACCTGCGGTTGCACTTCTCCTGGTACAGCTGCAGCTGGTTCTCGTTAACGTTGAATTCTCTGACCAGGGCATCGCGGGTGGCGCTGCGCAGGTTCTGGTGGGTGTCGTACAGAAAGAGCTGGTTGTTCAGTTCTTCTTGCCGCCTCCGCAGCTGGCGGCAGGAGGAATACAGCTCCTCTTCGCTCTCCTGGAGGACAGAGGGGACGACAGCCATGGGGGATGTGCCACCTGGAGGGGAGACTGCAGGGAGCACAGGGCAGACCTGATCGTCTGCGGGGATCTTCCCAGAAGAGCCAGGGCCTATCTTATTCAAAGCAAAAAATGGTGCTTTTAAAAGATCTCTAAGGGATGGCTACTTAGGAGGTCAGTCTAGTGCTGTTACACCGATGCAGTGGACCAAGTGAGAGACTCCAGTGCCTCCAAAGCGCGCGTGGATATACACAGGTGGGCTTCTGCTGATGCTGATTTCTACAACAAGTGGACTCTGACCATACATTGGTCTGAAATATTTTTCCCAGGTTAACGACCTAACAGACTGCTGTGGGCATCCCCGCGAGCAAACAGGCAGAACTCTAACTTTGGAGGTGGGGAGAGCGAGGGTGAAAGTTATCCTGACCACTGGCAAAGGTGCAGTGGAATGAAATGGTGATTGTCTTTGCACAAGGGGTAAGGATAAAAGGACAGTCCTTAACTGATGCAACGCAGCGAGTGAGGCACTGAGGAGAGTCAGGGACGACTTTGCCTAAGTGTCTACTCTTCCTCAAAGACACCAATCTTCCTTCCTGCTAATACTAAACCGAAACAAAGCAAGAGCCATGCTGACGTCGCAACACTCAGCTACAAATGGTCCCCTGTCAGCTTCTCTCCACCTGGCAGAAAACAACTTCTTGTGACTTCATATGTGTAATGACTTTTGTGATCTGTTTGTCAGAAATTCATCTTTTCTGCTAATGCTTATATAATTGGAGGCCTTCATCTCTGTTTCTGAATCCCAAAGGATTTGTAGATGTTACATAATTTAGTCATTAGTAGTCCATATATACGTGATATAACAAACATCCAGGAAAGTAAATAAAGCGTATGTGCAGTTTAGTGAGGAACTTAAAGCACACTGCGGTGCAGCCACAAGCAAGTCAAAAAGTAGAGCGTCATCCACTCTGCGAGCCCCTCCCAATCAGGGCTCCCTCTTCCCTCTTAGAATTTTGTGACAACTCCTTCCTGGCTTTCTTTGGAGTCTGAGTTATTTCCAAAAAACTTAAGTTTTTATATTCTAAAGCGAAAGTGAAGTCGCTCAGTCGTGTCCGACTCTTTGCGACCCCATGGACTGTAGCCTACCAGGCTCCTCTGTCCATGGGATTTTCCAGTCAAGAGTACTGGAGTGGGTTTTCTCCAGTGGATCTTCCTGACCCAGGGATGGAACCCAGGTCTCCCGCATTGCAGACAGACGCTTTACCGTCTGAGCCCCCAGGCAAGTCCATTGTATTCTCAGTCGATGGTTATTCTATTTTGCCATACATATATCTTGGTCACCAGTGTTTGCACTGCATTCCTTCTTCCTTACTATGGTCATTCTTTTTTTTGTTTTTGTTTTTTTTTACTATGGTCATTCTTTGAGCAAAGTTTATTAGTAGTAAATCGAGTCTTTTTTATCTGAAAATACCTTCATTTTCCCCCCACTCTTGAATGGAAGCTGCTGGATGTAGAATCCCCGACCACAGCTGTGTCTCCGGCCTTGCGAAGGTGTCCCCTCAGCCCTTAGGCTGCTGCTGCTGCTCATGGAGGCACTGCTGCTCCGTGCCAGTCCTTGCAGGGATCTGTCTTTTCTCCTTTCCACACTGCTGTGTTTATATTGGAGGATGTTTTTCTCTTCAGTGCTAGAAAATTCTCCACCCTGAATATTTCAAGTATTTTATGTTGGAGCCTCTCATTTTACCCTATTTTTTCCCCTTTTAATATACTTTTCTTGTTTTGCTGTATTAAAGCAAATTCCCCAAACACAATCTTTACATTTATTGTTTCCCTTAAAGGTACCCATTCTGGAATTTCCCACTTACTAAGTTTTAAAGATTCCCCCCAACCCAGGATTTTTCAATTTGTATGTTCCAGGATTTCTTTTTTCCCCCAAACTTGAACCTTTTTATTTTGTATTGGGGTCTAGCTGATGAACAATGTTGTGGTCGATTCAGGTGAACAGCGAAGGGACTCGGCCGTACATATATTAATACATGCATCCGTTCTCCCCCAAACCCCCGTCCCACCCAGGCTGCCACATAACATTGAGCAGAGTTCCCTGTGCTGTATATACAACAGGCTGCAGGGATTTCTTAACTGGTCATTTCATTCCTACATGTTTTTGATTAAGTTTTTTGAATGTATGTATCCACTGGGTTCTCTTTTTACAAAATATTTGTTTTCAGTTATTTTCAGAGTCACTGGAGTCAGTTCCCTAGCTTCTGTGCTTGCTGGCTGTGTCAGCGTTATTCTCCTTGAGTGCTGAGACGCTCCCGTGCAGGTTCGCCTGGAATGGCAAGCTCCTCCCTCCCTCAGGCTGCACACTGCCCTCTGCCCTCTGCCAGGCCCGGAAAGCTTCTGTGTCTTAACGTGTGTTGTATGTAGGTAGCAGTTGCCTCCAGGTCTATTCAGAAGGTGCCATCGCCCTGGGAAAAAAGGCTTCCGAGGAATTTTTATGAAGCCAGCACAAGAAAACCTGACCCAAAACATCAGTGAGTGCCAGTGAGAGCGCCCTAAAGAGAACGGTGACACGCACAGCACAGACGCTCATTAAACAATCAAGCCTACTGTGTTTCATTATGAAATTCCTTTCTCCTTCTCTTAAGCAAGCAGACACGCCCTTTCTCTGCCCTGCTTCCCTTCTCCACTACGTCGTCTCCATCAGCAGCACAAGCACATCTTCAGAAGCTCTCCCTTCACCCACCCCAGCTCCTGACCCACCCCTCTCATCACCTTCACAGCCAGTGTCCTCGAATAAGTCATATGTTCCTCATCAGTATATCATGTACTCACGTTCTGCATTTTTAGTTTTTATTAATTATATATACGCAGAGTTTAAAGAGCCACTAAGAGCTACTAGGATTATTACCAAAAAAAAAAACCCAGCTGACCTCTGGGCACCACCGCCTGCCCCTTGATCCCTGCTCCCCAAGGTCAGCAGTTGTTTTTTAGTGATTAACTCCACAGTTCTAACAGAAACAAAAACAACACGCTTACACTGCAAGTTCTTGGTTCTCCAGGTTTTAGGGATTATCTTCGGAGAGAACGATTTAGCTATTTCTGCACCATTCTCTTATCTTCCCCCCTGGAGATAAATCCATTGAGTTATATCAATTTATGTTTACATTGCAGTTTTATTATTATTCCCACTTTGAAACCCTTCCATCTTCTTTTACCCCTTGTTTTAGATAGATTGTGTGTGTGTGTGTGTGTGTGAATTTAGAGTTTAAAAATCCTTGAAATCTTGGAGAACTCATGGTTATTAATAAGCCTTCTCTGGCCTGTGACAGAATCTTCATGGAATTCTCTACCTGTAGGTATTTCTGCTTGTTTTCACCCCCTACTAGTGCTTTTAACTTTTAACCTTTTTCTGTTGACATTCTAAACTTACAGAAAAGTTGCCATAACAGTTCAGCAGTTTCCGTACCCTGCACCACCGGGTCCCCAGGGTTACCATCCTGTACAAAAACCTCAGTACAACGGTCAAAACTAAGAAATCAGCATTGGAGCATACGAGTTACTAAAGCACAGAGTCATCCTGAGGTTTTCACTGGCTCTCCCACCCTGTCCTTTTCTGGTCCACAATCCAGTCCAGGCCCCACAGCACGCCGCTGTGGTGGCTCCCAGTCCTCCCGTCTCTGACTTTCCTCAGGGCCCCATCCACCTTCCACTGTCCATGACCTTGACCCTTTGGAAGACTGCCGGTCACTCGCTTTGTAAGCACATGCTGCATTTCAAGGGTTGTCTGGGTTTTTCTCGTGATTTGAGGTTCGGCAGCTTTGGCCCGCATGGCGCAGAAGTGAGGTGCCTTCTCAAGAGGCATGTGATGGTCACACGTCACTGCTGGTGACCCTGATCATTCTGGGTTAAGATGGTGTATGCTGGGTTCATCCATGTGCAGCCTCATTTTCTTTCCAATTTAAATTTCTTAGTTAGGCACTTTATGTAAACAACCTGTTCCTCTCAAAGCTGAACTTTAGATCCGTTGATAGATCTGGACAGCTGTGGTCCCATGGTGATTTCTGTTTCTCTCATCTTGCATGAATTTTTTTTCAGTGTTTATTTTTTTTATTCTTAATGGAAGTATAGTTGATTTACAATGTTCATAGGAAGAGCTCACTTATATATGTGTCTTTTCCGTATTCTTTTCAGCATGGTTTATCCCAGGATATTGAATTCAGTTCCCTTTGCTGTACAGTAGGACCTTGCTGTTTATCCATCCTGCATGAAATAATTTGCATCTACTACCCCAGACTCCGTCTTCCCTCCTTTGCACCTTGGCTACCACGAGTCTGTCTTTTTCTGTTTCTTAGGATCGCTTGCCGTATTTTAGTTCCACATGTAAGTGATATCGTGTGGTATTTGTCTCTTTCTGATTGACTTCACTTAGTATGCTAATCTCCAGGTCTATCCATGTTGCTACAAATGGCATATTTCATTTTTTTTTATGGCTGAGTCATTGGAAGAACTGATGCTGAAGCTGAAACTCCAATACTTTGGCCACCTGATGCAAAAAACTGACTCGTTGGAAAGACCCTGATGCTGGAAAGATTGAAGGCGGGAGGAGAAGGGGACAAGAGGATGAGATGATTGGATGGCATCACCGACTCAATGGACATGAGTTTGAGCAAGCACCGGGAGTTGGTGATGGACAGGGAACCCTGGCGTGCTGCAGTCCATGGGTCTCAAAGACTCAGATACAACTGAGCAACTGAAATGACCTGAATATTCTGCTGCATATGTGTGTGTGTGTGTGTGTGTGTGTGTGTGTGTATACTACATCTTCTTTATCCATCTGTCCATGGACATTTCATTTGCTTCCATGCTTAACTATTGCAAATAGTGCTGCTATATGATAAGGGTGAATGCATCTTTTTGAATTAGAGTTTTGTCTGGATACATGGCTAGGAGTGGGATTGCAGGATCATATGGTAACTATTTTTAAAGTTCTTGAGGAAGCTCCGTACTGTTCTCTACAGTTTGCTGCACCAGTTACACTCCCCCAGCAATACAGGAGGTTTCCTTTCCTTCACGTCGTCTCCGCATTTACTATTTGTAGACTTTCTAATGCTGGCCATTCTGACTGGTGATTTGCATCTTTGTGGTTTTGATTTGCATTTCTCTAGTGACGTTGAGCATCTTTTCATGTGTCTTGTCATCTGTATGTCTTCCCTGGAGAAATGTCTATTTAGATCTTCTGCCCATTTTTTGGTTGGGTTTTATTTTTAGCTGTATGTCTCTCATTGTTAAACACTCACGTGTCTGTGGGTTACAATCTAGCATCATTACTTTGCTACTCAAATGGTCCCAGCTTTGGTCTCTGAGAGGTTTTCATGTGTCACCATCCTTTCTTGATCTCTTCTTAACCCCTGAAATTCAGTATAATCCAGGCTCATATTCTGTCTGTCCAGCTTCAGAGTACCATTGTCTATGGCGCTCTGATTTCTTTTACTGGAGAATGACATTTAGAAAGGAATGTGTGGTGCTTGGATGTGCTCGTTACTACTGGGTGTCAGTTGTTCTAGAGCTTGGGTATGTATGCACATACGTATAGTTACTAATGCAAACGTGTTCATTTCTCTACCTGTGTGTGTTATTTTGAGTTTATACTGAAACTGTGATTCCATCAAACAAACATTAATTTGGAAGGGTTGGTAATGTTTCTGCTTATCAGGTTGGGTTATGTCTTCCAGTAAGATTTCATGCTTTTCCCCCATAGGCCTATACTTTTCTTATTTAAATTCCTTCTGCCATGTGACAGTCTTGTCAGTATCATGAGTGATGTTTCCTAGCTGTCCCTACCTCCCATCCCATTTTCCAACTGTTATTACTAGAATACAGTGACTTATAAATACACAACAAAGAAACAAGTCTCCTTAAAATTGGGGTCCTTTTTAAAAACTATATAGCCATAGTTTGTGAGCAGAAAATTTTATCTCTTTACCACACTTTATATTGTTTCTTTTAATTGGTTACATTTGTGTGTATCTAAATATTATTTTGCTCTGTTGCTATCTATGCTAGTGATAAACCATCCTTGCATTATCATCTTTGCATTCTTTACTTGTAATATATGTTCTTCCAGTAAATAGCTGGAAACTACTAATTTTTTTAGAATTTTAGTCTGTATTCATAACTGGCATTGATCTATGGGTGGAGGAGGCGGCGTACTATTTCCAGTTTTGATATGAAAGTTCTACAACTTCAAGACAAGCTAACGGCAGCATTTCTGGTTTTCTGTTGACTTCAGCAGATTAAAATTGGAATTGTGTTATTTAAACCCAGACTGAATAGAGCTCTAACACCATCCACTACCTGATAGGTGCTTTATTACCCTCAGGCATTTTCTATAGGACTTTGTAGCCAAGGTTTCTACTGCTTCTTGACACAATTTTAGCCCATTCTTCAAGGCAGTCACCCATTTGCCCTAGGTTTTCAAACTTATTTGTCTTACTCTTTGGGGCTCAGTCTCCTTTTCAATATTTACTCTTGTATGTTTTTGCCCTTCCCTGTTCCTTTTTATTAAGCAGGCAAAGGGTTTATTTAATCGATCTTTTCAATGAATTGGCATTGTTTCATTCAGTTGACTTATCTTTACTCTTTTATTTAAATATTCGTCTCTATGCAGTTTCAAGGCAAGGACTTTCCTAAACATACTTACGGCATAAAATGTTTTACTACTTTTGGGTAATCTACTTGATTTACTTCATCTCAGAATTCCTTATTTTCAAATAGGGAATATTTGACCCTCTTATTTCCATCTTATTATCTTTCCAACTTTATCAGGTTATAATTTATTCAGGCTTTGTGGCCAAGAACTCAGTCAAGTTTGAGAAACAGAAAAACAACGTACATTACCCCCATGAGGCCCTACGTGTGTACCTCTTAAATCCAGCTTGTTAGCCATTAGTTTGATCATCTGTCCTTGGTGATTCTTTTATATACTAGACATCCAAATTCTGAAAGATGTTTTTGAGTCAGGTGAACTCTTTTATTGTATGAGCTTTAGTTTCTATGTTAACAGTGATGATGGTTTCTAATTAAACATCTATGACTTTTGCATCCTTTTTGGAAACATTCTGTCCTTATATTGTCCCTCTTAATGCTCTTTAGCACTTTCTCCTTAAATTCTACTTTGGCATTAACTTTTTCTTCACAGTTTTTCCCAGTAACTCTTCATTCCTGTTGTTTGTTTGTTTTGTTTTTTTTGGCCGGGGGGGGGTGGTAACCTTTTTTTAGACTTACTTCTTTTAAACATCACACTGCTCCATTTCTTTGCTTCTTCTCTAATAGAATCCAGGCCATTCACCTAATCAAAGATGTTATATCCATTCCATTTTAATTATTATATTTTTCTTTAACTTCTTTCATCGTTTTGTATAATTTTTACTCTCTTGGTCAAGTTTCTATTTTTTTTATCCTCCTTGCTTTTCAATTTCTTATAATGGTCGCTTTCGGTTTCTAACATTTCCTTTGTACATCAGTATCAGAATTAACTGTCCCGGCAGGATGCTTTCTCTGCCTACTGACCTCACAGGCATAAATGTTAAAACCTTTTAGGATGCCTGTATTTTAATTCCTGGGTGTTGCTGATACATTGATTA